>NC_081345.1:35835569-36038679 GCF_029784015.1 Lycium ferocissimum | reverse complement strand
GCAAGCACCATCATCATGACGGGCTAATTGAATTCAAGTTAAAAGATAAATTTTATGTGCAACGTAAGCGAGCGAAGCTCAAAGGAGATCCCCAGTGAACCAAATTTATGGCCAAATATAGCATTACAAAAAAATAAGAAGACAGTGCAGGGGAAGCAACTTCAACTTAAAGATTGGTACATAAGACTGTCACATCACAGAAGTCGAAAATGTACCTGCAGTCCAGCTCCAGCAAAGAACGCAAGTCTGATCTCTTTCCTCCTAAAAACATCCAGGTAACTGATAGCCTGCTTTCTCAAGCATTCTCCCTCTAACGCCGTAGCAAGCTGATCAAGCTCCTCCTCCAACCGATAAGGATCATAAATCTTAGCTAGAACAGCAGCAGCTTCAGATTTATCCTTCTGCAGTGGTTTTTTAAATTAAAATTGTTTTTTACCGACGAGCATCTGCCACAAATTCTGGATTGACTACGTTTCTCTTGAGCCGAGGATCCATCGGAAACAGCCTCTCTACCCCCATAAAGGTAGAGGTAAGGTCCGCGTACATCCTACCCTCCCCAGGCCCCACTTGTGGGATTACACAGGGTATGTTGTTGTAAGCATTTTGCCACAAATTAGAAATTGCACCTTCATGTAAAGCCATCGCGGAGACTCAGGTAAAAATAGCATGAGAACAAATTGAATAGCAGCAGGCTTTCCCGCCCTCAAGCTTTATCCATCTCCAAGTTCCCAGTATCTGCTCAAGCATTCAAGCGCAAAGGAAATCAATAAAAACGCTAAAGATTTTCTTAAGCTACACACAACAGCATTCATGCACTATCAGTCAGATGTTAGTCCAGTACTACCCACAAATAGTGATTATTAAAGCAATCAGTGATTTTCAATCACTATCAATTTAAAGAACAAACTGGCTAAAGATAAGGAAAGAAATACTCCGAGCATACTCAGCCATGAACAAATTTAAAAGAAAGGTGCGCCATCACTTAGAATATACAATAAACTCTCAAACCCATTTTAGTTTCTTAGAACACAAAAAGTCCATGTGCGCCCAGGGTAGAATTAGTAGCATACCAGGGACGACAAGATGACTTGAATCTAAAACACGAGGTTAGGTGAAAGGACAATGCAGCCAGATAAGGTGACTAACCAACCCGTGCAGTTTATCATACTAAAGCTTATACTAGAAGTTAGGAGAAGTAGTAGTTAGCTAGTTGCAATGTATGCTCAAAGTCAGGAGTATCTCTAACCACTTACCTTCTGTGAGGTCTTCTAATTAAGGATAACTCCTAAGGGTTCCGACAATTAAACTACTCTACCAAAAATGTAGATTTTAATTGTTATATGATTCACATTTCAATGCTCATAAAAAAATTAAAAAAAAAAAATAAAAAGCAATTTTATGATGTTCCAACTGGAACTTCGCAAAGGTTACTAAAATCCACGGGAAAATTTCCAAATTAACTTCCACGAATTAGTTGGCAGTGTAAAAATCAGAAATAGATGCCACTTTAGATGAAAACAGCTAGATAAAAATATCCACACAAATCACAAGAAACATAGGTGAAAAAGAATAACTCCTACACTGATATTTACTCATTGCAGATATTGTAATGCAAACCCCATATTTATCTCGATCTGCCTCTCCAAACTGCACAACAGGAAACCTTTCATGCCAAGAAGCATTATAATAAACACAAAAAGAATGTATAACTATTTTTGTGTGATGCACACAGGGGAACAGATTCAAAAAACCACAACAAATGGACAGACGCAATGCCTCCATTTGATCTAGTCATAGCTTATGACGGGAGAATTTTCTGCGAGCTAGTAAGCAGTTTGACTTTCTCGGTAATGTTCTTCAAGTTAGAACTTGATCTGCAGATCTAAAAAAATAAAGTTCTTTCCCTAACCCTATCTGCTTTTATACGGTGATAATTCATATTTAAATGTACGCATATATTAAATACAAGTCCTGCACCCCGCCCCAATAATAGTCACTATAGCAATTTCAAGGAGACAACCAAAGCAACAAACTAAATAATAGTACTCACTCGTTTCGATTTATGTGTTCTACTCTCCTTTTTGGTCTGTTTCAAAAAGGATATTACTTTCTATATTCCGTAACTATTTAACTTCATCGTTCTACATGGCATGTTCAAGAACGCAATATTCAAAAAGCATTTTGATACTTTATACCCATCTTTCGAGTTAACACGAGAGATTCAAAAGTTTTCCTTACTTTCTTAAACTCCGTGCTCAGTCAAACTAAGACGCATAAAGAAATGAACCGGAGAGAGTAATATTTAGATCACAAGCTCGACTAATTCCCTAAGCCCAGCTCTTTCTTTGAACATTTTAAGCTTTTGATTTTGTCAAATAATCTCTCTTGTCCGCATGCAACATAAGATTTTGCTCATTTTAAGTTATATCAAAAAATATAAAGCTACAAAGATGCGAGAGATGGGAAGAAATGTCTAACCTCTGTGAAGGCAAGATTCACAAGGTCCGTAATCATTAGTACATTTGTGCTCACAAGCCCCCCCCCGAATTTCTGATGGCGATGCTTCAGCGATGTAAACAGGAGCAGTGACAGAAGCAACACCAACTCCCAAACCTACTAAGAGTCGTCCAAGTATAAGAATGTATGGATCCGAAGCTACACCCATCACCACAGATCCTAGTACGAAAACAACATCAGCAGACAAAGTAGCTTTCTTTCGTCCAAAATAATCATTAATCCAGCCCCCAGCAGCAGCTCCAATCATCGCACCAACCAATGCCATACTGACAATAGTTTCCTGCAAAATCATGAAGCAAAACTTTTTTAGGGGAAAAAAACCAAATTGACCAGAAATAGGAGCACCTATTACGTGTTATTGGCTCACTGCAGAAATGGGGAGAAGGTGGGCAATTGAAAGTCCTATTTATTGTAAAATTAGCAAAGGCAACATTGGTAATAAATTGGAGAGTAACGAAATAAAGCACATTTGATAGCTGATAAATCACATCCCGTGTTTGCATCATCACAATAAATACAAGCAGCATCACGTCATTTTGCATCACAGTTGTCTCTTCAAACAAGTTACCATTAAAACAAAAAAAAAAAGTTCCACATTTGCTCAACCATATTAGATTAACCCATTTACTTATCAGAAGCTCATCGGATAAGGTTAGAACAATCCCTGCAATGTAACTGACAAGATGACTCAAATCAACATCCTTTCCTCAGAAACTAAGATAAACAATCTGTTATTATCATATCATCTGTAGAGTAACATTTGAGCTCCAACCTCACCCATCCCCCGTCCCATCCATTATTTTTTTTATAATTTCAACAAGTCATACGATAATGTTGGACCAGCTTTTGCGCTCACAAGTTCGTTATTTCCATCACTTTTTATTTAATGGTTAGGTCCAGATTCTACAATAGAGCTCAGAATGAAATTGGTTATTCATGTACCTGTAGGAAACTGCTTTGATTGACTTCAGGAAATTCATCAATGTACAGAAGTGCACCAGATATTACTCCTGCAGCCAAGTCAAAGATATGTGAGAAAGTTAAATCAAAATCAGATTACATAATTGATAAAATAAGTTGAGAAAGCAAATGCAATCAACTTTATAGCGTTTACAAAAGTAATATAATTTACTTTGCTGTCCATTGTCATGAAGATGCTTGCTACTATCTTATTCCCGTGTCATACACACTGTCATTATCTTCCAAAAAGGTAAAGAATCATTGTCAATTATCCACCATACACTACACTAACCCTATTTTTGTAATTATTAATCCATCAAATCTGTAGGTGGTTAGTTTTGAGTTGTTTTTAAAAAAAAAAAAAAAAATCAAATCCACAAATTGTCAATTATAAATTTCAATTGACAGTTTTTCTGGAGAAACTAATACTAGGAACAAAGATATGTAAATGTTTAATTAAGAAGAGAAATGAATGATGAAAAAGAAGGGGAATTGGGGATGGGTTTTAAAAAGTGTTTAGCTTAGAAGACTCTAGATAAGACCACCAACCAGTGAGTCACCCACCGGTTACAGATGTCTCATGAAATATATGGTAGTATTAATCGCATGCTTAAAAACAAGGTTTATTCTTGGCTTTCTGGCTTATTTAAATTATAAAAATAATTAAAAAAGAAGCGCGTTCTCCATTTCATTTAATCTCCTGTGTATTCTCTCTCTTTGTCACTATGTCAATCTCCTTCCTTTCTTCTTCATCTTTTTCTTTAATTTTTCAGATTTGCAGCTACATTCCCTTTTTCTCCTTTATTCAGTTTCTTAACATATTTTAATTACTTTTGTAGTTTTTGTTTCTAAACTTCTAAAATAATATTGAAATGATGTAAAACAGAGATTTTCGAGTTCTTGAAGTTAAAATGGAAGCTTGTTTTCAGAAAAGAGAAGCTATAGTCAAGTTTTGTTTTGTGAAAAGCTATTTTGTGTAATTGTTTTCCTTTTTTTCTTTTTAGGTGAGAATGAAAAATCGTGGCCGAATCACTAGTTATTTGAAAAAGGAGGTCTTTTAAGATTTTCTTGTCATTGTGTGGTTAAAATTGAAGGAACAGATGGGAATGATGTTTCTCCTTTTTTTTTTTATTTTTTATTATTATTATTATTTTGTTTCCAATTTAAGGATTACTATCGGGTTGTGTGTAGCATCTAAAAACATCATGGGGTTTTCTTTGGTTTCCGTTTTTGTGTTGTTGGGCCGTTGTAGTTAATGTGACATCGCGCAAAACTATGTATGATATTCGACCTAGGGCAACATGACTTGGTGATGGTGAAATGAAGAAGAAAAAAAGATTTGGGAAGTGGGGGTGGGGGTGGGGGTGAAAGTGGCGTGAAAGTGGCGACAATTTTGGAGGGGTGACGAGAAGGTGGAGAGAAGGAGGTGGGGTTGGGGGTGGCGGGTTGTGGAGGAGAGGGGGATGGGGGAGGAGGGGAAAGGAAAAAAATATAAAATATAAAATTAAAAATATTTTTTTTTGAACTAGGCGTACGATTTGTTTCAATTAAATATTATATCAGGGAGTAAAAAAATCATTTTTTCAATAAATGGGTCGTCAGGATAGTTTAAGTGTGATATCGACTTTTCGGGTATAGTTCGGGGGGGTTTTGATGTATTTTGCCTTTGAATTTTTAATATTTTCTCCATTTCATATTATGTGACTTTCTAAGCTCATATGATAAAAAAAATAAGTATTTTTTCTTTAAGTGTGTTCTTTACTATTTTACCTAAAAAAGTAATTAGTGAATCTTAATCATTTAAATAAGGATAATCTTAAAAGAATTTTCCCAAAGCCTTCTTGAAATTCTAAAAAATCACTTATTTTAAAAAAAAAATTAAAGTACCTAGAACATCACTTATTATGGAATGGAGGGAGTACACAATAGCGTAATCAGTAAATTTTATTTATATTTTTGAACTACGATTTGTTTCAATTAAATACATGAACACATAATAAATCATTTTTATTGGGAGACACTTTCGGTTCAAAATTTGATAAAACTTTAAGTGTGTTCTCAAGTACCGATTATGTAAATAAGTTAATCACTTAAAACATATTTCGTTCGATAATTACGTGCATTAGCCTCACTAAATCGTAAAACCTCACTCATTTTTCAATTGATGCTGCTGTGTATAATTAAAAAATGCATATTTTATGTGGTTAAAGCAACTACCTAATAGACGCTTGAGAAGACACATCAGTTTTTTTCAAATTATGAACCGAAAGTGTCTAATAAGAATCCTTTATCATGTATTCAGTTAAGTGTCTAAATGAAATTTACTAATAATTTTAAAGGGTTAGTTTATATAATAAACCTAAAAACAATAAATATAGAGCATGAGTTGAGTGTTTTCATTTTGTTACAATAAAGAAATTCTATTTTGGCTTAAAAAATATTATTTGTATTGATCGAACACTAATATCAGTATAAAAAAATGTTTAATTAACAAGCTTTTAAATTTACTCAACAACCCCTATTTAATGCAATATCAATATTTAACAATTAATAATGTTTTTTTTTTTTGTCTCTTGACTTTTCTATCTTTTTACCAAATTAAAAAATAGTGAACCTGAATTTGCATGAAGTCCATGAACAAGTTAAATGAACTTGCGTAAAGCGTGAGAAATCCATGCCAAAGGTAAAAGAAGCAAAGGAAAACATTGAGCACTTTTTTTCTTGAAAAAGTATATGAATGAGTGGACATTTGGACGGCACTCTAAGGGTTGTTTGGTGCATGGTATAAGCTGAGGTATTTCAATACTAAATTTTATATCATATTTGATACAAGATATAAATTTATTTCAAGATAATTTTATACCTTGCACTAAACCAAGTATAAAATGAAGCCCAAAACTAATATTGAGTTATCTCACCTACCAAACGACCCGTTATTGTGTCTCATTAGCATCTTAATTGACACTAACAGAATTTTTGCATTCTAGCAATTGTTGAGTGGGGTCTCGACTTTTTTGGCATTTGAAAAATATTTGGTTGAAATAAAATAAAAAATGTTACAAAAACATATTTAAATTTGGTATTTGAACATGAACTTTACTTAGAGGAAGAGTGTGTTTGGTAGGGAGGAAAACATATTTCAACAATATTTTTAAATTTTTTTATATTTGGTTGGTGAAAATGTTCCTCTGAAAAGCAAGTTCATAATAGGAGTAGGAAAAACAAGTACAATTCAAACTGAGTGTTTCCTCTCCACTCACACAATTACCTCCAACTCCCCTCCCCCCCCCCCCCCCCCCAAAAAAAAAAAAAGGCACCCGTGAATCCCCATCCCTTAAAAAATAAATAAGAAATTAATTTATTTTCTAACAAAATATTTACTAGGAAAACATTTTCTCTCGTAACAAACACACCCAAAAATTAAAACTTTATTTCAATATTAACCTGAAAATGAAATACTCTTTAAACTTATTTTTCGAATATCAAATTGTCTATTTATGACCAAATTAGCAGTCAGAGCTGCCAATTTCCAATGGAAGGATCTGGACTTCTAGGACAGCGTTGACGGTGAGAAACGTGAAACGCATGTAACTTATCACTATTTCTTCATGGTTTGGTACTTTATCCTTTTTCCAGCTATCTCCTACGTGTCTTTTAGATAAACATTTGTACATAAATGTTAGATTAGTACAGCTCCTCTCACTTGCTGCTGTGAAGATAATTAAATATACTCGCTGCATTATTGGTCCAGCTCATGTCCTTGTAGTTAATTTGTGGCGATTATTAGCGCGTTATTATACGTAATCATATGTGCTATGATGATTAATATTAAGTGGCTAAAAGTAGCTCGTGTACCCAACAAATTGAATTCGAATTAACATTCTCTTTGGATAATTTCATGTTTAGCGTGCTCCTAAAATTAAAATTATCAACTTTTTTCCTGCTTGTTTGTGGATTTTATTAAATTAATTTTCGTGGGTTAGTGAAATTGGTTTCGAATATATTGAAAAAAGAAACCACCAAAGATTATGGTTAAATCTAAGTACTACTACACTTTTAGTTATAGATTTTGATTCGAATTCTGAATATGACATTGTCTTTAATAGATAGCGCTATATCTTCTAAGTTAAATTTCCTAGCACGAATTTAAATTAATCGGACTTCATAACGGATATCAAGCCTAGAATGAAAAGTACTAAAGTAGAAATAAGTTAAATTTTCTAGCACGAATTTAAATTAGTCGGACTTCGTAATAGATATCAAACCTAAAGTACAAAAGTAGAAATAGATATCGATTCGCATACATAACTAACTAATTTGAAATTGAAAAGAAGTTGATATACTAAAAAGAATTTGAGAAACTTACCAACATGTTTGTGAATTAGGGCTGCTTATCGGGGGGATCGGACGGATTATTATGCTTAACGGTTCGGCTTAATGGTTATAGGCTTTTAAAAGTACTAATCCGCGAGCCAACCTATAAGATATCGGTTGGTTCGGTATCAGATTAGCAATTATCGGACGGTTATCGAGCGGTGTATCGGCTAAGTATAGGTTACCACATTCAATCTTTTATTTTGGTTATTTACATCCCAAGATTTTAAGGACTAGTACTCTTCTGGTTGAATAAAATGTCCTTAAGGGAGTGAATATGCCAATGTAAATATTGGATCAGTGAGACTTATATGTCCACATCAATTATGTACTCCTTCGTCGGTCACCACTAAAGTATATTAGAGAATCCCTAATATTAGATAATTATTTAAATGCATACGGAGTATTAAAATACATTATGAAACTAAATTAAGCATTTATGATGTTGAGGATTCGTATAACCGACTTCAACTAGCTTGAGATTGAGACACAATTGTTGTTAGTTTGATACGTACCCATAGAGATATATTCAATGTAAAGTATTTAACATCCAATCATAAGGAGGCTAACTAATACTAATAGTTTTGTCTAAGAAAGAAACAAATCGAGCACTAAGCTAAAATGCATTGAATTACAATGCTAACTCCTAGTACTATTGGGACATAATGAATGACAAACATGAATGATCACTTCAAGAAGGGTTTGGCTTATCAATCATGATCCTTGTCCAGATATTGATGTTTCATTTTCGACTCGTTGTATAAATTCATATTTCTCTAGTGATTGAAACTGATGGCCTTTCTTGGACACTATTGGACAGAGATTTTTGTGAATGAGAATAGAGTTTTAGCTTGTGGGATTTCCTAAGAGAACGCATTACGTTTTGGTCCTAAGAAAATAATTCCAAAAATATCACTATCTCAATATACCAAACTGCTTTCTATTATGGTCGAACTCTGAAGAACAGTAAATCTCTCAACATAACTTTTTTCCCCGAAAATAAGTAAATCCGAAAATAAGTAAATTTTAACACCGAAGTACAAAATAATTGACGATGGGTATAGCTGAAATATTTTTTTAATCATTATTTACAAGAGAAAATTAGGATCCAAACTTTTGGACACAACTTGCCACCTTTGATAATAGTAAAGAAACTGAGTCTGTGACAAGATTGAGACGCTTAACCAAGTCCAATTGTTAATAACTCACACTATTCTAGATACAGCAATAAAGAAACTAGTTAAAACTCGTTTGTATTGGCATTCCACGTGCTATGTTTCTGTAATTGTTAATCCAATACACAGTAGTTACTTCTAGAGAAATGAAACTCAGAAGCTAATGTAGGTCCTCTATGATTTAATAAAGGATTTAAGTTACATAAGAGTTCAAAAATTCTTGTACATTTCAATATAGTTCAACTTGGAACAGCAGGTTATTTATCATTGGTTATCAAATAGTAATACTTAAAACTTATTCACTCTCAGCCATCTTTAGTAATTGGACAAAGGCCCACCCCCATCAGAGTAAAAGTAAATTGTGTGTATTGCATTGCAATAGCGTAACATCAAATTTTGGGAGCCCAGCCCAAGATCAATCTACTCAAGCAGTGAACTCACTTTCATCCCTGATTTACTTATTGATAGACTTGCAGTGTCTTTGAGCTAACTGTGCACAAAAGGGATTACCCTCTCTCCCATCCTCTCTCCCTTACTCTGAACTAGACACTGTTGAAATAACATTAGGTGAGTTAAATTGATGTAAATGTTAAAGTTGTTAACTTCACTTCACTTCAGTAAAAAATCAACAGACAACAACTTATACTAATTGAGACAACTCTTTACAAGTCTAAATGACAAAAAGTTTCAAGAGAAATATTGTTCTCATGGATTCTTTCTCAGGTTTAATTTACAGTAACATGTTATTTTCACATTATGAACAGATGGATTCTTGAAGAAGCTAATTTTTATATAACTATTCAACAACAGTAGGAGTGTAGCACATTTTTTACTTGGAATTTGAAAGAAAATATTCAGCTTCCTTTAACTGGAATATCCAATTCATTCTTTTAGCAAGTAGAAAAAAAAATAGACCAAGTAGCAACAACAATCGACAAACTCTAAAATTTTCCTTGTTCTACCATCAACTAATCATCACAGTTCAGAAAAATTAGAGGCAAAATGAGTCACTTGGAGGGTCAACTGCTCAACTGTATTCTTGTAGGTGCTCATAAATTAATTACTTCTTCATGACTCTCAAAAATAACTAGTATAGTCGCCAAGTCCAGCTATACAGAGGAAGTAGCTCTGTAGCTGCACCTTGAAGTAAACAAAAGAACTGATGCCTCTACACCTTGAATGAGAAAGGCCCATTGTCATGCCTACCAGGTAAGTTCTCTACATACTTGTGAGGAGAAACCCAAGCAAAAAAATTGCTACAAAGATGCAACACGTTATTTCACTAGTTTTCTTGCTCGCCGGATGCCGATATGGCAAGAATCTGTGGTCTTTCGAAGCATTCTTGCGCCTTTTCTTCTCAATATATGCTTCCGGTTTTCCAGATGCTTTGAGTTCCTTGTATTTCTCAATAAGCTTGCGCTTCTGAATTTCAGAATTTTTAAGGTAATAAGGTTGTTTCCCTTGCTTAGCAGCTTCTCTCTCTTTTTTCTTGTGCTCTTGCAGAATCTCTTTCTCAGTGTGCTTTGTTCCGGCTGATTTCAATTGTTTGTCAATCCAAGAAATGCGACCTTTCAGTTCAATTATCTCTTCTGGATCATTTAATTTCCTCAAATTTGTTTCTTCACTCCTTTTTTTCTCTCTTCGGGAAGATTATCCTCGTAAAGAAAAATGTATCTCTTTT
Organism: Lycium ferocissimum; assembly: GCF_029784015.1. Taxonomy (NCBI): domain Eukaryota; kingdom Viridiplantae; phylum Streptophyta; class Magnoliopsida; order Solanales; family Solanaceae; genus Lycium; species Lycium ferocissimum. The sequence continues at coordinate 36,027,972 of NC_081345.1, read as the reverse complement.
TGAATCGTTCTACATCGAGCTGGCCAGTTAAAGACTCAAAGCGAGGGTCACGCGTGGCCTTTTTAGGAACTTGGATAATTTCCCTAAATCTGCTCACTGGCTTCTTGCTACTCATCTCCATTGGCCTGTTCTTGTTTGCTCGGCTATGTTTTCCTTTTGAATTAAGCTTCCTATACACCGTATCCGACCCATCGACCGTGCTCTCTGCAATTCCTCAAAGGTCACATCAGCAAGCTCCTCCTCTATTTCCTTTGCCTCCTCATCTTCGGCGAAGATTCATGTTCATCGCCTTCAAATTTGATTTTACTTGAATCGGCAATGTACTAACTTGTCTTTTCTCATCTCAACAATTTGATTCCGCTAGAGAAAAAGAACCTGAGAACTTTGCTGTAAAGAGAGTGAGAGGATCATTTAGAACCTCCATGATAGTGGCATATACCACAAACCTAACAAAAGAATATGTACTATGTCGGCATACAAAAAAGCCAATGCCAACTTTACATGACTAAAATGTAAGTATATGCTCAAATTTAAGTGAAGTAGTTTCTTCTTTTGACAATAGTTCTCCTTCAAGCTCACAAGATACCTTGTCAGCTCGACTAATCCACAAATCACGAATGCCAAGTCTAAGCCTACCACACCACCAGAGTATTGTGACATGTAACTAGGATGTGAATAATGACATCTCCATGTTATTAATTTTAACTCTCAACTTCTTAGTTGTCCCCTTGGGGTGTTTAAGTCAATTAGTTCAGCAGCTAGTATTCATTTAAAAGGGCAAAACTCTCAAAACAAATAGTCTAATTAGTCTAATACATAACTCTAAACCCCATAAAGGTCTACCACTCATCTTGCTAATTTTACTGATACGAATAATGTTTAAAGCAAAAGGGCAATAGAGAATTAATTTTTTTGCAAATTTATCGTCCTTCCTACTTTACACATACAATTTGGATATTCAAACATTTAACAGAAATACATACATACAGTGCATAGCAAAACAAAACTGGTTAAGTTTTCATAAGAAACCAACTCAGATAAGGAAATGCAACAGAAACGCAGTTACATCGATCCAATCGTTTAACATGCGAAAGATTAAAAAAAAAAAATTGACGTGCTTCTTCTCTGGAATATGTAAGTATGAATTTATTAACAAACAAAATAAATATCAAAAAGAACGAAACATGATCCTAAAGTTTCACACTTTTCTAATTCCAAAAATTGACGAAATTAGCAACAAAACCTAAGTAGATACTCTTTAATCACACTCCAAAAACCACACTTACAGTTTTGCATCTTAAGATTAGAAATTAATTGGTACCTTAAAGAGTGAAGAGCCGTCGGGGAGCAAGTGAGAGAAGCTGTAGCGTTTTCTCGAGTTTAGGGTATTGTAGTTTACGGGTTGTCTCGGCCCAATTTAGACTTGGATCTTAAGTACAAGGTCCAAGTTCAAAAGACCAAAGTTTTCTGCCTTTTCTACACCTAAAAAATAGCTAGTATAAAAATGATATTCTCCTTCGAACTTTTATATAATGGTAAAATTTATTTAATTTCGTTTAATATATTTATCTATAATCTTTTCTATGTTGCATTATAAAGAAAAAAAATCATGAATGTTTTGATTATATTTCTTCTACAACCTATTTATAATTTAGACAGAAATTAAAAAAAAAAACAACGAGATATAACCTTTTTATTGTCTATCATGGTTAAATGCTAAAACGTTTTGTACAGAAAGACCGTCTTATCTCAGCCCATGAAGTTATCTGATAATCAAAGTTCAAGTATGCTGCGATATGACTTAATTCTTACCAAGTTTTATGCGTTAGTGTAACAGCCCAGTATTTTTCCAAGTGTCTCAAATTACTTCCTTATTCATAGTTTATTTAATTTTAGCGGTCTTGTACCAAAGCAGATAATTATGAAATATATTCATATAATATATATGTAGATATATTTAGTTGTATATATAATTTATAGGATATATTTTATGAAAAGGCAGTTAAGTGAATAAGTGGGAAAAGAAGTGGGGCAGGTCCACTTTCATTTTGCTGCCAATGTTAATATGTAAACGTGTGAGTGCAAATTAGTGAATGTAATTAATGATAAAATATGTTTAAGTGGGAAAAGAAGTGGGGCAGGTCCACTTTCATTTTGCTGCCATTGTTTATATGTATACGTGTGAGTGCAAATTGATGAATGTAATTAATGATAAAATATGTTTAAGTGGGAAAAGAAGTGGGGCAGGTCCACTCTCATTTTGCTGCCATTGTTATTTATGTATAAGTGTGAGTGCAAATTGGTGAATTAGATTAATGATAAAATATGTTTAAGTGGGGAAAAAGTGGGGCAAGCCCACTCCCTTTTTCTTCTACCAAGGCATTATAACTTTGGGGCTCTTTCTTGGTTTCGGACGAGAGAAATTGCCAAAGTGGCGTGGTGAGTTGGAAAGAGTGGGAATTTCATTTGCTCTATCCAGGTATTGTACTTAATTTCATTCCTTAGTTATGTTTGATGAACTGTAATAGGATGACTAGCATAAGTAATTCATACTGAATAATGCCAATAACCTATCTTTGGGGGACAAATTAATTATGGAGCCAAGATTGTGTTTCTTAGGCCTTGGCAATTGAAATGGTATTTATTAAGAGACAATACCTTCTGGATTACAATTTTTTCTTTGCAGGGAATTCTTGTGGCTTAGGGGGAAATAGCATTAAATATTATTTTAACATAAGAAGTAATTATTATGCAAACCTTGGAGGGACCAAATAGCAGTAGATTGAAAGTGGGTTTTCAAAGTGTTGAATTTGTGCAATTCTCGCAGTAGATTGAAAGTGGGTTTTCAAAGTGTTGAATTTGTGCAATTCTCGTGTACTGTGAATTGGCTTAGGGGGAAATAGCATTAAATATTATTTTAACATAGCAAGCAATTATTATGCAAACCCTGGAGGGACCAAATAGTATTAGATTGAAAGTGGGTTTTCAAAGTGATGAATTTGTGAAATTTTCGTGCACTGTGTTCAGTGCCAAATTTTTATTTCAATTATTTCCTTCTTTATGTATTACGGTTATGACTAATTGCAGACTATATCATATTTTGAAATTTGTTTATTAGAAGTATTATTAAGATACAGTTTGATCATTCTATGGGAATTATGAAATTTAGTATAAAATATTGACATTGAACCGGTAGTTTACGAATTAGGAACATGAGATTTGACCCATTAACTTGGACCCGTTATTTATGATATTGAATAGATTGAGGCTATCGGAAATCGTTCGAAGAGAATTTGGCATTTCGAGAGAGAGACGCGTTCCGATTATGAGGCAAGTGAGGCTTAAACTCTTAGTTTACTTGCTTTTCATAAAAAGCATATGGTTGTGTTGTATGTATACATTTAAACCGTTTAGTTCATGTGAGTGGGCAAGCATGATCTAAATTGGATAATTTCCAAGTTTCTAAAGTAATGACCGTATGAGTCCTTTAGCGTAAATTCGCTTAAATAGATACTTTTTAAATAAATGTAAAGTTTGAAAATGGTATTGATTGGATGTATGTTCCACTTATCGTATTTTTAGAGGGGCATATTTCCATGGGTCCCATTGATGTTCAGTGAGAGATTGATGCTAGAATCTTAAGTGACCCGGGTAAGATGGGGGTAAATAATACCCTCTCCGGAAGACGGGGTAAGACATAGACAAATACGTACTATGTCCCGTAAGCGTAGATTCAGATTTAGAGTACTTCATGTTTTGGCTGGTTGTGCTTCATGATTTTTGCTTTAGTTTCAGTGTTTGTATATATTTAATATACTTGTACTGTGTAATTGCTTTTATGCATTATTAGGAATTTCAAAGACTTGCCCCAGGGGTAAGCTGAGAGTGTCGATGATCTTGCTGGGTCTTTTAGACTCATACTTGTTGATGTTATATGTGTGCAGGTGTGGTTAACGGTGACCAGATAGCCGATACTTGATTCATTCCAGCTTTGTTCAGTCCAGTTCAGTAGAGGTGAGCCACCATTAGATCATGGCGGCCTCTTCTTCTTTAAGTTGACTTAGTAATATTCCGAGCTACGTCTCGTACTTTTATATTCAGACTAGCAATTCCATGACTTAGATATTTTATGGGGTTTATGGGCAAGACTCAGTATTTGTAATTCGCTTCCGCACTTTTCGTTATATTATGAGACTTTGCGTATTATTCATTTCATTCGTTAATTTTCGTATGATTTTCTTAGAGGGTTCGCCTTATGGGTAAAAGCTCGTCAGGTGCCCGGTCACGGCCTGAGTATCAGATTTGGGTCGTGACAGTTAGGCAACACAAGCAATTTTTTCTTACGTAAATGGATAACATCGCCTTATTATATGATATATTACGATTTTCCAGGAAATGACGCATCCCCAAAAGTGTTCGATCTTGAATTTTTGTCCCCACTTAACAAAATATTTAAAATATGACCTTACCTTGAGAAAATTCGCTAGGAAAAACTTTTGTTGCTTATCAGACATAATTCTAACTTTTGCCTATAAGATATAATTTATAATCAATTGAGCAGGCTACAGTCAAGTGGCTTTCACTCCAACACAAAAAAAGCTTGAAGTCCAGTGTAACTTTCGTCTCTGATCGATGTCTTTTTTCAGGAACCGAGGACGGGGGGATCCTTGGGAGTGGACGTGAGGACAAGGGGCTTCAGGCGGCCTTTTTTATGAATAGTTTCAATCAAAATTCCAAGCTCATAGCACAATGGAAGTGTCAGATTATAGCACGACGCGCTGCTTCAATCGCTCGATACGAATGACGACCAGCTCTACAACTTTTAGTGCCATATCTTCCTAGGCTAATGCCCCAACGAGTACAGTCAGAAGAGAAGCCTTTGGGCAACTCGATAGGAATCAGAGGAGAAAGATATAGTCATTGCCGTTGTAACCGCTGTCAGAAGACGTGAAGTTTTCCTGACCCGATTCAACGCCAAAAAATGGCTTGTCCCTACCATAAAGTATTCATATATTTCCTGAAGAATGCATCTGTTCTCACTGTTCCTGACCTTCTAGCTTATATGCAAAAACTAATTTATGTCCACAACTTATGTCTGATGAAAAATTTTCTAAAGCTGAGGCTATTTTTTAAAACTTAATAAGTGGGCCAAAATTAAAGACGCCTCCTATGGAGGCCATTTGTGGCTTAACCCACAATAGCATACTATTGACTTGTGTTGAATGCATCTTTTTATCTATCTTGAACTATTTTGTGGAGGGTTAAATGCTTTTTATTAAGGTAGTAATCCATCGTGATTAACCATTAGTCAAATGCATAATCTATGAAAAATGATAACAGAAGGGAATGATTCCTACAGTTAGCAAAGTTCCCTGTTAAAAAAGAAAAAGAAACATAATCCAAAGATTAAACTGTGTCTTCTGCTATTCAGTGGCTCCATCCCTTTGAATGGCCATCCTCCATATAGGGCTCAAGAAAACCAATAAACTGCATATCCAATGGAAATTTCTTAGTCTCCACCAGCTAGTTTTTGGAAAAAAAAAAAAACCAACCTTAGCTACTTTTCACTGACAAGTGATCAGATACTCGTGGAAATTTCGTAACAACTGTTTTATGTTATATAAACTTTCATGAATGGTGAAACAAGAATATGAGCTCTAAGCGTAGTTTACCTTACTTCCATCTTTGGACCACCGTGCACCATAACCATTAACAACTCTTATCTCAAAAACAACTCCATGTGGTGGAACAATATGCACATTCATCCAGCAGCAACGAGTTATTAAGTCGCTGATGACATCATTTTTATCGGAATTCTTGCTAGCAATATATGATCTTATTCTATCTCCTTCTCCACAACAGAGAGGTACATCCTGCAGTGCATAAGCTTACTCCACGGAAAGGCAAAAAGATCACAGATCAGGGAATAAAGAGGCTAAATGCACCCATGTATAATATATTAATGATTTGTCTCATGGGTCAGGTGATGACAGGAATTGCCTTCCAGAAGCAAAATGATACTCGCAAAAGAAAAATAACAACACAGCTCTCACATGCAACTCAAGAATATTTAGATTGAAGGGCCCTGGAATGAGGAACTAACCACTTCCAGAAAAGCTACCCCAGTAGCTGTCGCTGCTTCTGTTCACATGCTTTGACAATGCCCTCGCTCCATCAATCAAGGTACAACCTTTAGCCTGTTGCAAAGACAGATTAGAGTTACTCCCGTATGCAAATATGATAGATCTCTTCTGTAACGCTCCTGCTAGCATCTGTCTAGCATTCAGTAATGCCAGAAACTAAGTAAAACCAATTGGCATACAACAATAAAATAACCCGGGAAGAGATTGCAACAAACAAGATCTGTAGTTAATCTCCAAGCGTCGGATTTGGATGTGTGCGCTTAACTTCATTGACTGTTTTTCCAATTTTCTTCCTCTCCTACTTCTTTTAATAGGTCAACATTTTATCCACAACTCCTTAAACTTCCCCCTCCCATAAACACAAAATATTGCTAACAAAAAATGGAGGCCAAAATTGCTACATTTTAAGCATAGGATCGGCATGAGCAAAGATTCTCCTACTGTCACCACTAAAGGATATTAGAGAATCCCTAATATTAGATAATTATTTAAATGCATACGGAGTATTAAAATACATTATGAAACTAAATTAAGCATTTATGATGTTGAGGATTTGTATAACCGATTTCAACTAGCTTGAAATTGAGATACAATTGTTATTAAGTTTGATACGTACCATAGAGGTATATTCAATGTAAAGTATTTAACATCCAAGCATAAGGAGGCTCACTAATACTAATAGTTTTGTCTAAGAAAGAAACAAATCGAGCGCTAAGCCAAAATGCATTGAATTACAATGCTAACTCCTAGTACTATTGGGACATAATGAATGGCAAACATGAATGATCACTTCAAGAAGGGTTTGGCTTATCAATCATGATCCTTGTCCTGATATTGATGTTTCATTTTAGACATCTTATAAATTCATATTTCTCTAGTGATTGAGACTGATGGCCTTTCTTGGACACTATTGAACAGAGATTTCTGTGAATGAGAATAGAGTTTTAGCTTGTGGGATTTCCTAAGATAACAGACCTATTTCGTTTTGGTTCTAAGAAAATAATTCCAAAAATATCACTATCTCAATATACCGAAATGCTTTCTCTTCCTTATGGTCGAACTCTGAAGAACAGTAAATCTCTCAACACAACTTTTTTCCCCGAAAATAAGTAAATTTTAACACCGAAGTACAAAATAATTGCTGAACGATGGGTATAGCTGAAATACTTTTTTAATCATTATTTACAAGAGAAAATTAGGATCCAACTTTTGGACACAAATTTTCACCTTTGATAATAGGAAAGAAATTGAGTCTGTGGTAAGATTGAGACGCTTAACCAAGTCCAATTGTTAATAACTCACACTATTCTAGATACAGCAATAAAGCAACTAGTTAAGACTCGTTTGTATTGGCATTCCACGTGCTATGTTTCCCTAATTGTTAATCCAATACACAGTAGTGACTTCAAGGGGAATGAAACTCAGAAGCTAATGTAGGTCCTCTATGATTTAATAAAAGGTTTTGAGTTACATAAGATTACAAAAATTCTTGGACATTTCAATATAGTTCAACTTGGAACAGCAGGTTATTTATCATTGGTTGTCAAATAGTGATACTTAAAAACTTATTCACTCTCAGCCATCTTTAGTAATTGGACAGACGCCCACCCCCCATCAGAGTGAAAGTAAATTGTGTGTATTGCACTGCAATAGCGGAACATCAAATTTTGGGAGCAAAATGAGTCACTTGGAGGGTAGACTGCTCAACTGTATTCTTGTAGGTGCTCATAAATTAATTACTTCTTCAAGGCTCTGAAAAATAACTAGTAAAGTCAGTAAGAGCCCGTTTGGTTTTCCGTTTTTTTGAGTGTTTAGCTGGCCAGCTTAAAGTCATTTTGTGCTTAAAATAAGCTCAAAAAAATAATTGGGCCCGTTTGATAGCTTATCTAAAGCAGTTTATAAGCTGAAAACAGCTTATAAGCCAAAAAAAAAAAAAGTTAAGACTACTCCAACTTATTTTGTTTAGCTTATAAGCTGTTTGCAGCTTATAGGCTTATCCCATCCAAACAGGCTCTAAGTCCAGCTATACAGAGCCATACATAGGAGTAGCCCTGTAGTTGCCCCTTGAAGTAAACAAAAGAACTGATGCCTCTACACCTTGAATGAGAAAGGCCCATTGCCATGCCTACCAGGTAAGTTCTCTACATACTTGTGAGAAGAAACCCAAGAAAAAAAAAATTGCTACAGCATTCAACAAACCTGTTATTTCACTAGATGCCTCTACACCTTGAATGAGAAAGGCCCATTGTCATGCCTAGTAGGTAAGTTCTCTACATACTTGTGAGGAGAAACCCAAGAAAAAAAAATTGCTACAGCATTCAACAAACCTGTTATTTCACTAGTTTTCTTGCTCGCCGGGACGCCGATATGGGAAGAATCTGTGGTCTTTCGAAGCATTCTTGCGCCTTTTCTTCTCAATATATGCTTCCAGTTTGCCAGATGCTTTGAGTTCCTTGTATTTCTCAATAAGTTTGCGCTTCTGAATTTCAGAATTTTTGAGGTAATAAGGTTGTTTCCCTTGCTTAGCAGCCTCTCTCTCTTTCTTCTTGTGCTCTTGCAGAATTTCTTTCTCAGTGTGCTTCGTTCCGGCTGATTTCAATTGTTTGTCAATCCAAGAAATACGACTTTTCAGTTCACTTATCTCTTCTGCATCATTTGATTGCCTCATCTGTTTCTTCAGCTCCTCTTTTTCTGCTGGAAGATTATCCTCGTAAAGAAAATTGTATCTCTTTTTGAACCGTTCTACATCGAGCTGGCCAGTTAAAGACTCAAAGCGAGGGTCACGCGTGGCTTTTTCAGGAACTAGGAGAATTTCCCCAAATCTGCTCACTGGCTTCTTGCTACTCATCTCCATTGGCCTGTTCTTGTTCGCTCGGCTATTTTTCCCTTCCGAATTAAGCTTCCTATACACTGCATCCGACCCATCAGACCGTGCTCTCTGAAATTCCTCAAAGGTCACATCCGCAAGCTCCTACTCAGGTAAAAATAGCATGAGAACAAATTGAATAGCAGCAGGCACTCCCGCCACTCCAAGCATCCATCTCCAAGTTCCCGGTATCTGCTCAAGCATTCAAGCGCAAAGGAAATCAACACAAACGCTAAAAGATTTTCTTAAGCTACACACAACAGCATTCATGCACTATCAGTCAGATGTTAGTCCAGTACTACCCAAAAAATAGTGATTATTAAAAGCAATCAGTGATTGCCAATCACTATCAATTTAAAGAACAAACTGGCTAAAGATAAGGAAAGAAATACTCCGAACATACTCAGACATGAACAAATTTAAAAGAAAGGTGCCCCATCACTTAGAATATACAATAAACTCTCAAACCCATTTTAGTTTCTTAGAACACAAAAAGTCCATGTGCGCCCAGGGTAGAATTAGTAGCATACCAGGGACGACAAGATGACTTGAATCTAAAACACTAGGTTAGGTGAAAGGACAATGCAGCCAAATAAGGTGACTAACCAACCCGTGCTGTTTATCATACTAAAGCTTATACTAGAAGTTAGGAGAAGTAGTAGTTAGCTAGTTGCAATGTATGCTCAAAGTCAGGAGTATCTCTAACCACTCACCTTCTGTGAGGTCTTCTAATTAAGGATAACTCCTAAGGGTTCCGACAATTAAACTACTCTACCAAAATGCAGACTTTAATTGTTATATGATTCACATTTCAATGCTCATAAAAAAATTAAAAAAAAAAAAGAAAGCAATTTTATGATGTTCCAACTGGAACTTCGCAAAGGTTACTAAAATCCACGGGAAAATTTCCAAATTAACTTCATGAATTAGTTGGCAGTGTAAAAATCAGAAATAGATGCCACTTTAGATGAAAACAGCCAGATAAAAATATCCACACAAATCACAAGAAACATAGGTGAGAAAAGAATAACTCCTCCACTGATATTTACTCATTGCAGATATTGTAATGCAAGCCCCATATTTTATCTCGATCTGCCGCTCCAAACTGCACAACAGGAAACCTTTCATGCCAAGAAGCATTATAATAAACACAAAAAGAATGTATAACTATTTTTGTGTGCTCTGTGTGGGGAACAGATTCAAAAAACCACAACAAATGGACTGACGCAACGCCTCCATTTGATCTAGTCATAGCTTATGACGGGAGAATTTTCTGCGAGCTAGTAAGCAGTTTGACTTTCTCGGTAATGTTCTTCAAGTTAGAACTTGATCTGCAGATCTAAAAATGTAAGCAGTTCTTTCCCTAACCCTATCTGTTTTATAGGGTGATAATTCATATTTAAATGTACGCACATGACTAAATACAAGTCCTGCACCCCCGCCCCAATAATAGTCACTATAGCAATTTCAAGGAGACAACCAAAGCAACAAACTAAATAATAGTACTCACTCTGTTTCAATTTATGTGTTTTACTCTCCTTTTTGGTCTGTTTCAAAAAGAATATTACTTTCTTTGAGCTAACTGTGCACAAAAGGGATTACCCTCTCTCCTATCCTCTCCCCCTTACTCTGAACTAGACACTGTTGAAATAACATTAGATGAGTTAAATTGATGTAAATGTTAAAGTTGTTTACTTCACTTCACTTCAGTAAAAATCAACAGACAACAGCTTATACTAATTTAGACAACTCTTTACAAGTCTAAATGACAAAAAGTTTCAACAGAAATACAGTTCTGATGGATTCTTTCTCACGTTTAATTTACAATCACATGGTATTTTCACATTACGAATAGATGGATGTAGTGAAGAAACTAATTTTTATGTAACTATTCAACAACAGTAGAGCAGTGTAGCACACATCTTTTACTTGGAATTCGAAAGAAAGTATTCAGCTTCCTTTAATTGGAATATCCAATTCATTCTTTTAGCAACTAGAAAAAAATAGACCGAGTAGCAATAACAATCGACAAACTCAACAAGTTTCCTTGTTCTACCATCAACTAATCATCAAAGATCTACTCAGAAAAATTAGAAGCAAAATGAGTCACTTGGAGGGTAGACTGCTCAACTGTAGTCTTGTAGGTGCTCATAAATTAATTACTTCTTCAAGGCTCTGAAAAATAACTAGTAAAGTCACTAAGAGCCCGTTTGGTTTTCAGCTTTTTTGAGTGTTTAGCTGGCCAACTTAAAGTCATTTTGTGCTTAAAATAAGTTTAAAAAAATAATTGGGCCCGTTTGATAGCTTATCTAAAGCAGTTTATAAGCTGAAAACAGCTTATAAGCCAAAAAAAATAAGTTAGACTACCCCAACTTATTTTGTTTAGCTTATAAACTGTTTGCAGCTTATAGGCATAAGCCCATCCAAACAGGCTCTAAGTCCAGCTATACAGAGCCATACATAGGAGTAGCCCTGTAGTGGCCCCTTGAAGTAAATAAAAGAACTGATGCCTCTACACCTTGAATGAGAAAGGCCCATTGCCATGCCTACCAGGTAAGTTCTCTACATACTTGTGAGAAGAAACCCAAGACAAAAAAATTGCTACAGCATTCAACAAACCTGTTATTTCACTAGATGCCTCTACACCTTGAATGAGAAAGGCCCATTGTCATGCCTAGCAGGTAAGTTCTCTACATACTTGTGAGGAGAAACCCAAGCAAAAAAAATTGCTACAGCATTCAACAAACCTGTTATTTCACTAGTTTTCTTTCTCGCCGGGACGCCGATATGGCAAGAATCTGTGGTCTTTCGAAGCATTCTTGCGCCTTTTCTTCTCAATATATGCTTCCAGTTTGCCAGATGTTTTGAGTTCCTTGTATTTCTCAATAAGTTTGCGCTTCTGAATTTCAGAATTTTGAGAATAAGGTTGTTTCCTTGCTTAGCAGCTCTCTCTCTTTCTTCTTGTGCTCTTGCAGAATTTCTTTCTCAGTGCGCTTCGTTCCGGCTGATTTCAATTGTTTGTCAATCCAAGAAATGCGACTTTTCAGTTCACTTATCTCTTCTGCATCATTTGATTTCCTCATCTGTTTCTTCAGCTCCTCTTTTTCTGCTGGAAGATTATCCTCGTAAAGAAAATTGTATCTCTTTTTGAACCGTTCTACATCGAGCTGGCCAGTTAAAGACTCAAAGCGAGGGTCACGCGTGGCTTTTCAGGAACTAGGATAATTTCCCTAAATCTGCTCACTGGCTTCTTGCTACTCATCTCCATTGGCCTGTTCTTGTTCGCTCGGCTATTTTTCCCTTCCGAATTTTCCTATACACTGCGTCCGACCCATCAGACTGTGCTCTCTACAATTCCTCAAAGGTCACATCCGCAAGCTCCTCCTCTATCTCCTTTGCCTCCTCATCTTCAGACGAAGATTCATGTTCATCAGAGTCTTCAAATTTGATTTTACTTGAACTTGCAACAGCTGGCTTGTCTTTTCTCATCTCAACAATTTGATTCTGCCAGGGAAAAAAAAACCTGAGAACGTCGTTGTGCAAAGATTGAAAGAAGTAAGGAAGAACCCCAAAGATAGTAGGCATATAACACAAACCAACAGTTAAAACAGAAGAATACGTGCTATGTCAATTGTTTCAAAAAAGAATATTACTTTCTTTGAGCTAACTGTGCACAAAAGGGATTACCCTCTCTCCCTTACTCTGAACTAGACACTGTTGAAATAACATTAGATGAGTTAAATTGATGTAAATGTTAAAGTTGTTTACTTCACTTCACTTCAGTAAAAATCAACAGACAACAGCTTATACTAATTTAGACAACTCTTTACAAGTCTAAATGACAAAAAGTTTCAACAGAAATACAGTTCTGATGGATTCTTTCTCACGTTTAATTTACAATCACATGGTATTTTCACATTACGAATAGATGGATGTAGTGAAGAAACTAATTTTTATGTAACTATTCAACAACAGTAGAGCAGTGTAGCACACGCATCTTTTACTTGGAATTCGAAAGAAAGTATTCAGCTTCCTTTAATTGGAATATCCAATTCATTCTTTTAGCAACTAGAAAAAAATAGACCGAGTAGCAATAACAATCGACAAACTCTACAAGCTTCCTTGTTCTACCATCAACTAATCATCAAAGATCTACTCAGAAAAATTAGAAGCAAAATGAGTCACTTGGAGGGTAGACTGCTCAACTGTAGTCTTGTAGGTGCTCATAAATTAATTATTTAATTACTTCTTCAAGGCTCTGAAAAATAACTAGTAAAGTCACTAAGAGCCCGTTTGGTTTTCAGCTTTTTTGAGTGTTTAGCTGGCCAACATAAAGTTATTTTGTGCTTAAAATAAGCTTAAAAAAATAATTGGGCCCGTTTGATAGCTTATCTAAAGCAGTTAATAAAAGGTTATATCTAATTCTGTACAAAACATTTTAACAGTGATAGAAAATTAAAAGGTTATATCTAATTGTTTTTTTTTTAATTTCTGCCTAAATTATAAAAAGGTTGTAAAAGAGATATAATCAAAACATTCATGATTTTCTTTATAAAAAGAAAACGAGAGAATAATGCAACATAAAAAAGATTATAGATGATGCTAGATAAATATGTTAGGCGAAATTTACCATTATATAAAAGTTTGAAGGAGAATATTATTTTTATGCCTTTTTATTTTTTTAGGTGTAGAAAAGGCACAGAACTTTGGTCTTTTGAACTTGGGACCTTGTAGTTAAAGATTCAAGGGCAATTCGCAAAAATTGCCCTTCTTTTGGGATGATCTTTAAATTTAGCCCCTCATATTTGCGGTCTTTAAGTTTTGCCATTAGCTTGGATACTGAGATTTTGGGTTTGAACCCCCGCTCGGGCATAAAATAAAAAAATAATTTTATAAGCGGGGATGGAGGGAGTGTATGCCGGATCCAACATAAAGTCCTTAAGGAAAAACTAAAGTTACGCTCGAGGGGGCATAACTTTTCCTCAAGGCATAGTTTAGTCATGCCTTATGGGGCAAAGCTTTTCCTTAAGGAACTATGCCTATGGGGCAGACTTTTAATTAAGGCATAAGCAAAAATATACCTCATAGGGCACAACTTTTCCTTAAGGCAAACTTTTAGTTATGCCTAAAGGAAAAGCTCATTACGGTAATACTTTTGGTTATATTTTACGAGGCACACTTTTAGTTAAGGCATAACTAAAAGTATGTCGCATAAGGCGGAACTTTTCCTTAAGGCATAATTAAAAATTTGCCTTGAAAAGTTAATATATATATATATATATATATATATATATCCCACAGGTGCCCTTTTTTCCAATGGTACTATAATTCCTATTCCTATCCCTTCATTCCCTCTTTTGGTCTATCTACATTCCGGGAAATACATACGCTCCGCGGACAGACAAAAAGTGGAGTCTTGGTCAGAGCAAGCCGCCCTATTCTATTACCAGACATAATTGGGAGAAGCTCATCCGAAACTAGAGCTATATATATATATATATATATGTCCCAAGACAAAGTCTGCCCCCTCCGGCATAACTTTAGTTTTTCCTTAAGAATTGTATGTAGGATCCAAAAGATACACTCCTTCTAGCCCTGCCTTGTGAAATTATTTTTTTATTTTATGTACGAGCGAGGGTTCAAACCCCGTAACTTGGGTATTCAGCGAAGGGCAAAACTTAAAGAACACAAATATGAAGGGTAAAATTTAAAGACCACCCCAAAGAAGGGCAATCCGTGCAAAAAAAATGAAGATTCAAGTCGAATTGGGCCGAGACAATCCGTACATTACAATACCCTAAACTCGAAAAAATGCTAAAGCTTCTTTCTCTTGCTCCTCTACGGCTCTTCGCTCTTGAAGGTACCAATTAATTTCTAACTCTTCAATCACGCTTACAGTTTTGTATCTTCAGTCCGTTTTGCCAATATATTCTTAGGCTTTGTTTTTAATTTTTGGAATTAGTTAAGTGTGAAATTTAAGGACCATGTTTTGATTTTTTTATTTTTTATTTTTTATGTTTCTCTTGTTTGTTAATAAATTGTTCATACTTACATATTTCAAAAAAAAAGAAGTGTTAAATGATTAGATTGATGTAACTGATTCTCTATTGCCCTTTTGCTTTAAGCTGTTATTTGTATTTAGTAAAATTAGCAAGATGACTGCTATACCTTTCTGCAGTTGCGTATTTGTGCTTCTGGGACTTGTAAGCTTTTAAAGAGGCTTGCCTGTATGGGGTTATGTTTGGACTATAGCTGCATAAAAATGTCTTGTTTTTTATCTATTATCATATTATTCAAGCTTGAACTTAGAATTTTGAATGTCAATAAATTTTATATCATATGAATACTAGTAACTCATATAAAGTCCAAACCAAAACCAACTCGACACTAATACAATAAAAAAAATTCAATTTACCACTAAGAGTGGCAATAATGTTGAATATCTATTCTTTAGTTTTGCATAATTGGTTTAGAAAGTGAAAATACATAATATAATTCATTTTTACAACCCCCGCGGTGTTCACCTAGAAAACACATATTGACAGTGAAAAAGGAATAAAGTTCAACAATCCTCACTTAATAAAACCTAGCCCCTGCCATAGGCATGACCACAATATACTCTCCAAGACATCTCCAAGAATAAGTTAGGTTTTCAAATCTTCACTCAACAGAAATGGGAGCACATCCGTTGCCTCAAATCTACAACTTTATTCTCCATCTTATTCATCTTTGCTTCCAGCCACAATATAGTTCTTAACACCTTATAAGGGGAGGAGCAGTTATTTCTACCAGGAATTTAGGGCACATCTGAGAATTTTACCACAACCCATGTGGTTCAAAAATCTATTAACTTATACTTATTTAGTGAATTTATTACAACATATACAGGAATGGGTTCATATGAACCGTATGAACACATTAGTATGGAAGATGTTATCTCAGTATCTAAAACAAATAATAGAAAAGAAAAAC
The DNA here is from genome assembly GCF_029784015.1 of Lycium ferocissimum. NCBI lineage: Eukaryota > Viridiplantae > Streptophyta > Magnoliopsida > Solanales > Solanaceae > Lycium > Lycium ferocissimum. The sequence continues at coordinate 36,011,991 of NC_081345.1, read as the reverse complement.
AACTATCCGCACACAACACAAGCAATCGTATCTCAATAACAAGTCAACATTAGGCAGTTTCATGTCAAGACAAGAAGTTAAAAGGGGTGAAATGAGGATACCAAGTGCGAGAACCAGGGCCGTAGTTCTTGGGGTGAGCGTTCCAGATGTTAGAGTGACCCATCTTCACACGAGGCTGCGCTGTGTGTTGTATGAAAACCCTAGTCACTTTTTGTTCACAATAGCAACGCTTAGTTTGGGGATGAAAGAAAACTTATATAGGGGATACTCAAAACCCTAAGCCGACGTAAACATTTTGTGCATCTTCACCCAATTACATGCCCAAATGCTGCAAACTAACTCCTAAAAATGCAATTGCACAAACGCCCCAATTTGACAAATTGCTGCAAATTAACTCGTAAAAGGAAATTTTGCACAAACATCCCAATCTCAAACTTTTAAAATCAGCTTATTTTAAAAAGTATTTTATACTTTTCAAAAAAGGAGACTTTTGGCCAAAAACATATGGTGTTTGGCCAATTAATTTAAAAAAAATTTTGCACAAAACATCCCAAAAAGATTTACATTATATTTTTTCAAAAGCATTATTTAGGCATTTCACTTCTTTTTTCTTAATATAATGTGAAATTAAAACACATTTTTCTTTCAAAACTTGTTAAACACCTTTTTTAAAAATAAGTCTCTACATTGAGGAAAAATAAGCTTTACCAAACAAGCTATTAGTATTAATGTTTCCATTTAATTGAGGCATTTCACTCCTTTTTACTTAATATAATGTGTTTCACGAACGTCGGATTTTTTAACACCAAGCCAAATCAATTGCGTTGGTTTTTAAATTTATACATCAAATCAATAAAATTCGGGTTTTTCAACTTCAGATTTTTTCGGGTTATTCAATTTTCTCGGATTTTTTGGGTTTTTTTTCAGAATAGTCTTAATACAAAATATATAACTCTTATTTCAAATATTTCTTTAATCCTAGTAAGATACAACTATATAATGAAGGTGTTTCATAAAAAAATAACATAAAAATCAAAAGAGTGATGACATTGTATTAAAATATTCAACAAAAGATAATAAAATCGGTTAAAATAAATATTGCTAGTTAACAAGCCATAAAGAAAATGATCATAATCTAAAAATACTAAATCATGCTAAAATAAGTACGGCTAATGAGTATTAATTACATGACAAGAAAAAAAAACTTAAGTTATGTATTTTCACTCTTTAAACCAATTGTGCAAAACTAAAGAATAAATATCCAACATTATTGTCATTCCTAATGGTAAATTGAATTTCTTTTGTTAGTATTAGTGTTAAGTTGATTTTGATTTGGACTTTATATGAGTTACTAATATCCATAGAATATAAAATTTATTGACATTCAAAATTCTAAGTTTAAGCTTGAGTAATATGATAATAGATAAAAAAAACTACGCAAAAATTTAAGAAATATTTATAAATTACATTACAAATAAATAGTTTTATATATAAAATATTTTAAAAATTGAATACATGTAATGTCGGGTTAATTTGGTTCAGTTTGACTTTTTTTGACTAAAACTAAACCAAACCAATTATGATCAGAATTTTTTTTTTCAACACCAAACCACTAGTCGGATTTTTTTCCGATTTGACTCGATTTATCAATTTAGTGTGATTTATCGGTTTACTTTATACACCCCTACTCACGTGTACCTCTATCTCATTTTTTAGTTTTAGCTAATTGTATTTGGAGCTTTTTAAATGGAGGAAATTAGTTAAAAGGGGTTTTTACAAAAATAATAGAGGTATATGGTCCTCATATAACCTTCTATATACCTGGGCGATTCTGATATAACACAGAGGTGATATGTTATATTTTGTAGAGAGACACATATAAAATACGTGGAACAAATTATTCAAATTCATTTATTGTTATCCATTTTCACCTATTAGTTTGCCCCTTCACGAGAGGAAATGAGATCTCTTGCGCTCTTACAATTTGAATAGAAAAAAAATAATTTTCTTAGATATCTTGTATGTAAAAAATAAAAATTATTTTGTAAAAATGTCATAAAACTAAAAAATGTTTGTAATGAGCTAAAAAACAATTTCTCCCCCTTCACGAATGGTCTTGTTAATTGATAACCCACGCCAAAAAAAGGTGATTACTTTCCCAAACGGATCCTCCATGATTCTTGGAAATGCGATTCTTGAATCAATATAGTAACTACTAGTAAAGCAATCAAACAGTAAACACCCAACGCAAAGTATGTAGTTATCATTTGAATTGTTGATTGCTGATTTGGATTCTTAAAATCAATAATGGAATTAACAACTGTTTTGTGTGAGGCAAATTAAGGAAATTTTGTCCTTGACTCTGATTTCCATTCTGTAAGTTTTGGTGAAAATACTTTCTTTATTTGTTGGCTAGAAGAATATTTTGTTTTTCCCGGAACATGATTGGTTCCTTCTAATTTATCTAACTTAAGAAAAATATTATGACTTCAGTCCATCACTGAATATTGACATATGATCCAAAAAACGAGTCTAGCAAATTGCATATTATGATTATATTATGGATTCTTCTAGTTACAAAGTATATATAATATATATATTTTTTCAACTGGATAAAGTTGTTTGTATTTTGAATCAACAACACTTTAACTTGTTCTTTTGAATCTCACCTTCTAGAGTAAATGTCTTTTTTCTCTTCAGAAACACGTTATCCAAATATATATCAGTTTTCTAAAATTCTTTCAGTTACAGTTTATTTATGCATCACTTAATATTTTCATGCATAACTTAATTACAGAAGTTGAAAGGATTGTTCAGCTTTAAATTTTGAATACAGTACTGTATAAACACACACACCATATGCATTCACCATGTCACTCGTCCACGGCCACCCAACCACCTGTAGTTATTATTTTAAATAGTTTGGTTAGAAATAGAAGAAGGCAGCAGACCAAGGCACTAACAAGACAAGGCCATTTTCTAATTTCAATTGAAGGCATCAACACTATTACTATCTTGCTCTTCTGTTGGATCAATAGTTTAATACTATACCATTGCTTGTCGTCTCTTCATTCACGGTCTTGTTAATTGATTACCCACGCCAAAAAAAAAAGGTGATTACTTGCGCAAGGCGTGTCCAAACGGATCCTCCAAGTGTTTCTGCGGGTTATGTTCATTCTCATGCATCCCAATTGTTTGGGGAATGCAACAAATTCTTACCGAACTACTTCGAGTAGCCTTCACATTATGAAACTATAAATTTACTTAAAGAGTCATTTGAATAAAAGATTATTATACATCACACACAAACGGATAAAAAGATAACAATTCAGAATTTCAGTCAAAGAGACAAGGAACTCGTTAAATGAAAATACCATGTGTGCAATCGCGTTCAACCAAATTTTCACAAAAGAAGATGATACACAAAAAAGTCTTGGACAAAAGTAGTTGTCAATGATTCCCTTACCCCATCCTAGCCCTTTATGGCTTTATCTGCTAAAAAAAAATGAAAAACACTTTACAGGTTCTCTGGTCCGGTCTAACAGAACTAACATAAGTTTATCCAAGTCTTGAAATCTCATACATATACAAAGTACATGGAGCTCAAAAGTACTGGAGGACTCTACTCCCTATCATTTGTATTGGAGCTTGCAACCAAAACTTTAATAACGCAGTTGCAAAACTCCCCTAGTCCACATTACATTGATATCACCATATTATTTATGCATATAATATACGAAGTACCATTATGCATCAACTGATTTTGAAGATGCCAAAAGACCCTTTATAACCTGTTGTTGCTCATGTAGACGGCTGAGTGTCAGACACTCCAAATGTAGGGTATTTTTGGAGAACCGGACACGGGTGCGGCAACAATTTGGGAAAGTCAGAGCAACATGGTTTATAACTAGCTTCTTGCTTCAAGAAGTGCTTCTTTTCCAGACCCATTACCCCAAGCTTTCTCCTTCCAGATCCTCTCCATTTCTTCAAATGACAAGCCCTTGGTCTCTGGCACGAACACCGCGACAAACACAAATGCCATCACCGCTATACCAGCTAGTATCAAGAAAGTAACACCCGTGCCCGCTGCCTCAGCTAAGGATAGGAAACTCTGGGCCACTATGAGATTTGATATCCAGTTAACAGTAGCAGACATGCCACCACACATTCCTCTGTAGGACTCAGGGTATATTTCGGAGTTCACTGTCCATGGCACAGGACCCATACCAGGTGCAAAGAAAGCAATATAGAGGGCCAAACCTATTACGGCAATCCAGCCATAGGCCCCGACACTGCCTGAAGTAGATGACTCTAAGATGAATGCTACAGCAAGGAGAATCAAGGATACAATTACACCAGATAAGCTTGTCAATGCCAACTTTTTGCGTCCAAACTGATCAATGAGGTAAATTCCCACTATAGTACCCATGGCATTCATTAAAGCAACAATGAGAGATAGAAGTAATGCAAGCTGATTCGACTTAAACCCAGCCATCTGCACAATTGTTGGACTGTAATACATAACTGTGTTGATGCCTGTGAACTGCTGAAATGCCTGCATATTAAAACAAGTGATAGTTATAAACTAGCAATTAGCACTCATTTCCAACGATCAACAATGACCTCCCCATGCAACTGTGGAAAAAGGAAAAAAAAAACAAAAAAAGGTGTTTGCAGTTGGCTTTTTAAGTGAAGAAAAGAAAAGAGTATACAATTTGCATAAGTTCTCCAGTGAAAATCAAATTTACTTCCAAAGGCTCTTGCAAGCACCATCATCGTGTTGACGGGCCTAATTGAATTCAAGTTAAAAGATAATTTTTTATGTGCAGCATGCTTGAGCTTGAAGCTCAAAGGAGATCCCCAAGTGAGAAAACCAGATTTATGGCCAAATATAGCATTACAACAAATAAGAAGACAGTGCAGGGGAAGCAACTTCAACTTAAAGATTGGTACATAAGACTGTCACATCACAGAAGTCGAAAAAGTACCTGCAGTCCAGCTCCAGCAAAGAACGCAAGTCTGATCTCTTTCTTCCTAAAAACATCCAGGTAACTGATAGCCTGCTTTCTCAAGCGTTCTTCCTCTAATGCAGTAGCAAGCTGATCAAGCTCCTCCTCCAACCGATAAGGATCATAAATCTTAGCTAGAACAGCAGCAGCTTCAGATTTATCCTTCTGCAGTGGTTTTTTAAATTAAAATTGTTTTTTACCGACAAGCATGTTGCCACAAATTCTGCATTGACTACGTTTCTTTTCAGCCGAGGGTCTATTCGAAACAGCCTCTCCACCCCATAAAGGTAGAGGTAAGGTCTGCGTACATCCTACCCTCTCCAGGCCCCACTTGTGGGATTACACTGGGTATGTTGTTGTAAGCATTTTGCCACAAATTAAGAAATTGCACCTTCATGTAAAGCCATCGCGGAGACTCAGGTAAAAATAGCATGAGAACAAATTGAATAGCAGCAGGCACTCCCGCCACTCCAAGCATCCATCTCCAAGTTCCCGGTATCTGCTCAAGCATTCAAGCGCAAAGGAAATCAACACAAACGCTAAAAGATTTTCTTAAGCTACACACAACAGCATTCATGCACTATCAGTCAGATGTTAGTCCAGTACTACCCACAAAATAGTGATTATTAAAAGCAATCAGTGATTGCCAATCACTATCAATTTAAAGAACAAACTGGCTAAAGATAAGGAAAGAAATACTCCGAACATACTCAGACATGAACAAATTTAAAAGAAAGGTGCACCATCACTTAGAATATACAATAAACTCTCAAACCCATTTTAGTTTCTTAGAACACAAAAAGTCCATGTGCGCCCAGGGTAGAATTAGTAGCATACCAGGGACGACAAGATGACTTGAATCTAAAACACTAGGTTAGGTGAAAGGACAATGCAGCCAAATAAGGTGACTAACCAACCCGTGCTGTTTATCATACTAAAGCTTATACTAGAAGTTAGGAGAAGTAGTAGTTAGCTAGTTGCAATGTATGCTCAAAGTCAGGAGTATCTCTAACCACTCACCTTCTGTGAGGTCTTCTAATTAAGGATAACTCCTAAGGGTTCCGACAATTAAACTACTCTACCAAAATGCAGACTTTAATTGTTATATGATTCACATTTCAATGCTCATAAAAAAATTAAAAAAAAATAGAAAGCAATTTTATGATGTTCCAACTGGAACTTCGCAAAGGTTACTAAAATCCACGGGAAAATTTCCAAATTAACTTCATGAATTAGTTGGCAGTGTAAAAATCAGAAATAGATGCCACTTTAGATGAAAACAGCTAGATAAAAATATCCACACAAATCACAAGAAACATAGGTGAGAAAAGAATAACTCCTCCACTGATATTTACTCATTGCAGATATTGTAATGCAAGCCCCATATTTTATCTCGATCTGCCTCTCCAAACTGCACAACAGGAAACCTTTCATGCCAAGAAGCATTATAATAAACACAAAAAGAATGTATAACTATTTTTGTGTGCACTGTGTGGGAACAGATTCAAAAAACCACAACAAATGGACAGACGCAATGCCTCCATTTGATCTAGTCATAGCTTATGACGGGAGAATTTTCTGCGAGCTAGTAAGCAGTTTGACTTTCTCGGTAATGTTCTTCAAGTTAGAACTTGATCTGCAGATCTAAAAAAATAAGCAGTTCTTTCCCTAACCCTATCTGCTTTTATACGGTGATAATTCATATTTAAATGTACGCATATGACTAAATACAAGTCCTGCACCCCCGCCCCAATAATAGTCACTATAGCAATTTCAAGGAGACAACCAAAGCAACAAACTAAATAATAGTACTCACTCTGTTTCGATTTATGTGTTCTACTCTCCTTTTTGGTCTGTTTCAAAAAGTATATTACTTTCTATATTCCGTAACTATTTAACTTCATCGTTCTACATGGCATGTTCAAGAACGCAATATTCAAAAAGCATTTTGATACTTTATACCCATCTTTCGAGTTAACACGAGAGATTCAAAAGTTTTCCTTACTTTCTTAAACTCCGTGCTCAGTCAAACTAAGACACATAAAGAAATGAACCGGAGAGAGTAATATTTAGATCAGAAGCTCGACTAATTCCCTAAGCCCAGCTCTTTCTTTGAACATTTTAAGCTTGTCCGCATGCAACATAAGATTTTACTCATTTTAAGTTATATCAAATAATATCAAGTTAGAAAATGCGAGAGATAGGAAGAAATATCTAACCTCTGTGAAAGCAAGATTCACAAGGTAGGAAAGAAACTGTCCACCCGTAATCATTAGTACATTTGTGCTCACAAGGCCCCCCCGAATTTCTGATGGCGATGCTTCAGCGATGTAAACAGGAGCAGTGACAGAAGCAACACCAACTCCCAAACCTACTAAGAGTCGTCCAAGTATAAGAATGTATGGATCCGGAGCTGCACCCATCACCACAGATCCTAGTACGAAAACAACATCAGCAGACAAAGTAGCTTTCTTTCGTCCAAAATAATCATTAATCCAGCCCCCAGCAGCAGCTCCAATCATCGCACCAACCAATGCCATACTGACAATAGTTTCCTGCAAAATCATGAAGCAAAACTTTTAGGGGAGAAAAACCAAATTGACCAGAAATAGGAGCACCTATTACGTGTTATTGGCTCACTGCAGAAATGGGGAGAAGGTGGGCAATTGAAAGTCCTATTTATTGTAAAATTAGCAAAAGGCAACATTGGTAATAAATTGGAGAGTAACGAAATAAAGCACATTTGATAGCTGATAAATCACATCCCGTGTTTGCATCATCACAATAAATACAAGCAGCATCACGTCATTTTGCATCACAGTTGTCTCTTCAAACAAGTTACCATTAAAACAAAAAAAAAAAGTTCCACATTTGCTCAACCATATTAGATTAACCCATTTACTTATCAGAAGCTCATCGGATAAGGTTAGAACAATCCCTGCAATGTAACTGACAAGATGACTCAAATCAACATCCTTTCCTCAGAAACTAAGATAAACAATCTGTTATTATCATATCATCTGTAGAGTAACATTTGAGCTCCAACCTCACCCATCCCCCGTCCCATCCATTATTTTTTTATAATTTCAACAAGTCATACGATAATGTTGGACCAGCTTTTGCGCTCACAAGTTCGTTATTTCCATCACTTTTTATTTAATGGTTAGGTCCAGATTCTACAATAGAGCTCAGAATGAAATTGGTTATTCATGTACCTGTAGGAAACTGCTTTGATTGACTTCAGGAAATTCATCCTTAATGTACAGAAGTGCACCAGATATTACTCCTGCAGCCAAGTCAAAGATATGTGAGAAAGTTAAATCAAAATCAGATTACATAATTGATAAAATAAGTTGAGAAAGCAAATGCAATCAACTTTATAGCTTTTACAAAAGTAATATAATTTACTTTGCTGTCCATTGTCATGAAGATGCTTGCTACTATCTTATTCCCGTGTCATACACACTGTCATTATCTTCCAAAAAAGGTAAAGAATCATTGTCAATTATCCACCATACACTACACTAACCCTATTTTTGTAATTATTAATCCATCAAATCTGTAGGTGGTTAGTTTTGAGTTGTTTTTAAAAAAAAAAAAAAAAAAATCAAATCCACAAATTGTCAACTATAAATTTCAATATGACAGTACTTTTCTGGAGAAACAATACTAGGAACAAAGATATGTAAATGTTTAATTAGTCACCAACTCCATGTCTATAAATAAAAAATAGTTGAATGACTAGAGCCCACGTACAAAATAATAGTATGCCATCTATATAGGTTAAAGAAATCTCACGAGTTTAATTTATTTGAAAAGAAAAAAAAAACAGTTCTTATCCAAACAGAGCCTCAACTTAAAACAAAATATTTGTTAGGCTATTGGCTGGTTTTTATCCACTAATTTCAAATCTACATGTACAAATCAAATCAAAATCTTATCATAATACTATATCAGTAGATTAAGCAAAACCAATCATCAATCAAACAATATTTTTCTAAAAGGTCAAAACTACCCTTAAAAAAGTTTCCCTAAAAAGATGATCCTCCAAAGTCACCCTCTGTCCTAATTAAAGGTGTAAAATTATCACAAATACTTAATCAAACAGAAACAGAGGGAAAAAAAAATATTTTTACTTATTAGCCCTGGTGTTTCAATTTGTTTTTCTTAATTTCCTTTTTAGTTCGTTTCGAATGCCTCTTTCCTTTTTTTTTCAACTCTTTAATTCCAACACTCCGCATCACATATGTTTTAGTAGTTTACGTATATTTTGGTTTAAGATCACAGTATATTTTTTTTTACTTTTTTTTTTTTTAAATTCCGTGTCAAATCAAAATAAGAGAACAAATGGAAATGGGAGGAGTAGTATAGTATGCAATAATTTTGTACCTGTGTCGTAGCCGAAAAGGAGACCACCAATACCGGCAACGAAAGTCAAACCCAAAACATAGGGATTGCTGAAGTAAGAAACTTTCCTATCATTTGCATCCAAGTACCCCGAACTTCCCGGTATTGAAACTATCGTCATTATCTTCTACTCCAAATGAGTATTTCAATCAACAAGCTGTACAGTTTCAAGCTCAGATCATATAATTCCAAAGGAAATAAATCCCAGAAAAGTGGGAAATGCCAGATTTTTGGGGCAGTTAAAATCTAGGAAGAAATGGTTGCTGAAAATTGTTCTCAGCTTAACCAAATGAGCTTTGAAGGTCAAAATTGGGAAATAAAAATCCCAAAAATGGATATTACGGTTGTTTTTAGCTCCTTTAATCTAGCAAATGAGTTCAAGAAATATTGATTTTCAATTGATGGATTTTCAGGAGAAAATAATACTAGGAACAAAGATATGTAAATGTTTAATTAAGAAGAGAAATGAATGATGAAAAAGAAGGGGAATTGTTTAAAAAGAGTTTAGCTAAGAAGACTCTAGATAAGACTACCAACCAGTGAGTCACCCATCGGTTACCAACTAAGATGTCTCATGAAATATAAGGTAGTATTTATTGCATGCTTAAAAACAAGGTTTAAATAAATGTTTAATACATAACAGCGTAATCGGTAAATTTTATTTATATTTTCGAATTACGATTTGTTTTAATTAAACACCTGAACACATAAAAAATCATTTTTATTTGAGCGATGACTTGAGTGTTTTTATAAAACTTTAAGTTGTTACTAGTGTTACAATAAAGAAATATGTTCCCTTCGATAATTATGTACATTAGCCTCACTAAATCGTAAAACCTTAGACATGTTTTGATGCCGATGTGAATAATTAAAGGATGCATATTTTATCGTTAAAAAAATGTTTAATTAACAAGATTTTAAATTTTAACTACGATTTGTTCAAAATACATTTGAACACATAAATCATATAAGGCAGATCATTTCGGTAATTTTTTACAATTTGATAAAGGTATAAATTTTCTTTTTAAATTTATATTTTGTCTATTTTTGATATACTTTTCTATCTTTTACCAAATTAAAAAATATTTTATACCTGAATTTGATGGTATAAAATAATCCATGAAAATTAAATAATTTTGCGTAAAGCGTGAATGTCTAATAAAACCATCATGGATTCGAAAGTGTAAAAGAAATTTACAAAATTTTAAAGGGTTAGTTTATATAATAAACCTAAAAACAATAAATATAAAGTATGAGTTGAGTGTTTTCATTTTGTTACAATAAAGAGATTCTATTTTGGCTTAAAAAATATTATTTGTATTGATCGAACACTAATATAAGTAATTAAAAAAAAAGTTTAATTAACAAGCTTTTAAATTTACCCAACAATCCCTATTTAATGCAATATCAATATTTAACAATTAACAGTTAACAATGTTTGTTATTTTTGTTTTTTCTCTCTTGACTTTTCTATCTATTTATTTACCAAATTAAAAATAGTGAACCTAAATTTGCTCGAAGTCCATGAACAAGTTAAATGAATTTGCGTAGAGCGTGAGAAATCTAGGCCAAACTGCCAAAGATAGAAGAAGCAAAGGGAAAACGTTGAGCATCTTTTTTTCTTGAAAAAGTATATGAATGATTAGGACATTTGGACGGGACTCTTCCATTATTGTGTCTCGTTAGCATATTAATTGACACTAAGAGAATTGTTGTATTCTAGCAATTGTTGAGTGGATTCTCGACATTTTTGGCATTTGAAAAATATTTGGTTGAAATTAAAAAAAAAATATTACAAAAATATATTTAAATTTAGTATTTGAACATGAACTTTACTTAGACGAAGAGTGTGTTTGGTAAGGAAGAAAACATATTCCAAAAATATTTTTTAATTTTTTCATGTTTAGTTGGTGAAAATGTTCTCTGAAAAATAAGTTCATTAAAAAATAAGAAAATGACTTCCTTAATAAAAATAGAAAAAAACAAGTTCATGGTAATAAGTGACAATTCAAGTTAAGTGTCTCCTCCCCACCAACACAACTCCCACCAACCCCCATCCCTTGACTCCCCCCTTCCCCCAAAATCCGCCACCCTGAACCCCATCCCCATTAAAAAATAAGTTAGAAACCCACTTATTTTTCAACAAAATATATACTAGGAAAACATTTTCTCTCATAGCAAACACACCCAAAAATTAAAATTTTATTTCAATATTAACCTGAAATACTCTTTAAACTTATTTTTCGAATTTCAATATTTATGACCAAATTAGCAGTCATAGCTGCCAATTTCCATGGAAGGATCTGGACTTCTCAGGACAGCGTTGACGGTGAGAAACGTGAAATGCATGTAACCTTATCACTATTTCTTCATGGTTTGGTACTTTATCCTACGTGTCTTTAAGATAAACATTTGTACATATATGTTAGGTTAGTACAGCTCCTCTCACTTGCTGCTGTTAAGATAATTAACTATACGCGCTACATTATTGGTCCCAGCTCATGTCCTTGTAGTTAATTTGTGGCGATTATTAGCGCGTTATTTTACGTAATCATATGTGCTATGATGATTAATTTTAAGTGGCTAAAAGTAGGTCGTGTACCCAACAAATTGAATTCGAATTGCTGTTCTACTGGATAATTTCGTGATTAGCGTGCTCCTAAAATTAAAATTATCAACTTTTTTCCTGCTTGTTTGGGGATTTTATTTATTAAATTAATATTCGAGGGTTAGTGATATGGGTTTAGAATAAATTGGATGAAACCACCAAAGATTGTGGAATATAAGTATAATTTCAATTTTAATTAGAGATTTTCTAACACGAATTAAATTAGTCGAGTTTTAAGACAGATATCAAATTCAGAATGAGAAGTACAAAATTAGGACTACATATGGATTCATATACATAATTAACTAATTTGAAATTGGAATGAAGTTGATATCCTAATAAGAATTTGAGGAACTGACCAACATGTTTGTGAATATTGTTGAGCTATTCTCTTTAAAATTATATTACATTGAGAAGCAACGAAGGTAATAGAAAATGGTGAATAGTTAAAATCGAATTTATATTAATTATGTGAGATACTTTAATCGATATCACTAATTATAAATTTTACTAATATAATGTTATGCATTATTTTGTGATTTAGAAAAACATAGCTGAGTAGAGTAGAATATGGCAGAGATGATTCATGTAGGTTGTGGGTCCCATGTAAATTAAAAAATGGTCAATTGTTTCGCGTTGTAACATTGAATAGACCCAATTTTGGATATGATGGTACTGTCTGGTTGAATTGACCATCCCATTAATACCATCCATGAATAGAAGTCTAATGATTTGGGAAAAAATGTTTAAAGTCCAAATAGAAATGTCTCGCGTTCCTCCTAATTCCTACGTAGTATACTTTTTTCTCTTCATTTTGGATAAAATAAATTAATTTATAAAATTAGCTCATCTCAAGACCAGCACTTGCACATACCTAGATTGAGTCCGCAACTTAAATGACTCAAAAAGTGTGTCCGGATATCAAAATAATCCAATAAAAAAAAGCGACCAAACTAAGCTTTTCTTTAGCCTAAATTAGTCTCAAATTCACGCAATGACTAAAAATTACAAATTCCTGATATCTGATTAAATCACTTTTTTTTATGCGCACTAAATTGAAATGTACTTGTGCAATAAGCGATTATCTTTTTTTGTTTTTTTTGTACAATTTTAAAGTTCTCAAATTCTCGTTTTTTTCATACTTTAACCAAAGATTAGTCATGTTTCAAAACTCCAAAATATCAATAATTTATATAGAACTTGATATCTTTTTTTGCGGACAACAATGTCGGTTCATTACATCAAATGTACCTAAATGTTTGGATCGTCGTTTTAGGGGTTGTAAAGTGCCCTAAAGTAAGTTTTGTTTGTTTGAATCTTGTTATCTTTAGGTTTAAGTGTTTTATTTTATAAGGTTTTGATTTAAGTGTTTTATTATTTAGTCAAGACATTACTTTATTTCGAATGTACTTTATTTCGAATGTACAACTAAAAATATTATATTAAAAAATAATTCATCCAATACGAGAGTTTCAAAATAATTCAAAAATACAATAACAAAATAATACCAAGATATTTAAAATAATACGTCAAGTACGAGAGGCCTCGTAAAAAATACCCAAAAATCAAAAAAAAAATCGGCTACACCTTATCATGTCCCTCAACTAGTTCGATCCACAGCGGTTGAGGTAAAAAATAAAAGTAGTCAAATAAACCTAATGATAACAAGTCCCGAAACAAGTTGGCATTTAAGCAATACGTAGACACTTTTTATGTTTTATAGCGTTCACTAATGGTATTTATCTTCTCTTCTCAACTTGAATTTCTAACATTGAAATTGACATTTAAAACTTCATCAACACGGGATTTCCATCTTGAAATCTACTTTTTATCATCAGATTTTTACCAAGGAAGAATGAAAATTGTGCAAAAAAAAAAAAAAAAAAGATTCGGGAAAAATTTCAAATTGAATGAGATAATGGGCGTTTTTTGGAAAATTGGCCTAGCCAACCTAGATTACCATCTACTAAAGAAAGTTACGTTTGACCTATTTTCGAAATTAGATCTCCAAAAAATACCCAAAATAAAATAAAAAAATCGTGTAAAACGAACAACCGAGTGCAAATTTATGACCGTTTAAAGTTTCATCAATTTACAACTAGTTTTTCTCCCTCTACTCCTTAAAATAAAATTGCCTTGACTAAAAAAAAAAAAAAAAAAAAAAGAACAAGTTAAAACTTAATAAAAGAAAACACTTAAACCTAATGATAACAAGTCACCAAACAAAACTTACTCCGGGGCCACTTTACAACCTCTAAAACGAATTTTCAAGAAAAAACGTTTAAGCCTACATTATTGATAAAAATCGCAAAAAAATATATCTAGTTAACTGGTCATATAAAATATTGATATTCATACAAGGAAATCCAAGTGATAATGAGTAAAGTTTTGAATGTCAATTTCAATATTGGAAATTCAATTTGAGAAAACAAGATAAATAGCATTAGTGAACACTATAAAACATAAAAAGTGTCTACATATTGTTTAAACCTAAAGATAACAAGATTGAAACAAACAAAACTTACTTCGGGGCACTTTACAACCTCTAAAACGAATGATCTTGCAAAGATATAATGTTTAGGTATATGTTGATGTAATGAGTAAAGGTTTTGAAGAAAAAAAAAGATATCAAGTTCTATATAAAATATTGATATTTCGGAGTTTTGAAACATGACTAATCTTTGGTATATTTACAGGTCAAAGTATAGAAAAAAAAAATACCCTAATGAATTTGAGAACTTTAAAATTGTACCAAAAAAAAAAAAAAGATAACCTCTATTGCGCACTAATTTAGTGCGCGATAAGAACATGTGCAAAATGTAAATTTCTCTACGCAGTTTGATCCTATTGCCCATTAATTTAGTGCGCAATAGGTAGTTTGGTTACTTTTTTTTTTATTTTTTGGAGTAGACTTAAGGATTATTTCCCGATTATCACCGAACACATTTTTTGGGTCATTTAAGTTGCAGACTCTACCTAGATTACCATCTTACTAAAGAAAGTTGCGTCTTGATCGTAACTTCTATTTTCTGAAATTAGATTGAAATGTATATATTCCAAAACTTCGGTTGTAGCCCATACTCCGAGTCATACAAATCACCAAAATTCTATATTAAGATCTATTATTTCAACGAGAAAAAGCTGTGTCAAAATATGCATCGAACCATCGGAAATGGTAAGAGATACCGTATTCTGTACGCCATACTCACCGTCAATAGTTTGGCTCGTTTATGCCATCGATATCTATAGAAATGACTCATTTATGACATACGAACTATAGCAAATGCCGCGTTTCATTTATTTCTTTACTCATCATAGTTTGACTCATTTATTGCCATATATATTCGTCGTTTCCAAAATGACTCATCCATGTCATATTTCATTAAACGTGATAGCAAAGTTTACTAGTCTATGTTTACAATACCATAATGTAAATGACACGTGGCCTTCCTACGGCCCACTTGAGATTATGGTTGTGGGTGGACAGGGTGTATGGGTCGGATTTTTTTCTTAATTTGATATTTAAAATTGGGTTAGTTTAATTAAATGACGTAGATCTCTAATTGGAGGCCACGTGTCATATCTTGTATTATAAAACCGGCGTTAATGAAAAATGGCATGGATGAGTCATTTTGGTAACGAGTAATGACATAAATGAGTCAAACTATTGATGAGTGGCATAAATGAGCCATTTCCTATAGTTCGATGGCATAAATGAGCCAAATTATTGACGAGTAGTATAAATGAGCCATTTTCGATAGTTCAATGGCATATTTGAGCCTTTTCCGTTATTTCAAAATCTAATAAGGGAACTTAAGTATGAAAGTAAAGTAAGAATGATTACAATAATAATCAGATGTGCGTCATATTCTAACGTTTTGACTTGACTAAAATTATTGTATTAATAACTGTATTCACAAGACCACGAAGAACACTACCATTTGAATCGCCCCTCTAGAGAATAACATGATGAGAATTTGCTTAAGATTATTTACTTAGTAATTTTACATCTGTCTCTAGAATGACTTGATTAGAATTTGCTAGAAATTGATTGTTAAACAATTGTACCAGAATAGGATATGTCTTTTGTTATAACAGGATGTTCAAATGAGACCGAAAAATCGATCCGAACCGGTAAATCGAGTCAAACCGACTTGGTTTGACTTGATTTGGTTTTAAATTTTAAAAAACCGATAACATTTGGTTTGGTTTGGTGTTAAACCTAAAAAACCCGAACCAAAACCCAACCAAACCGATAGATACGTACACATTTAAAATATATATATATATATATCTTCTTCAAAATTTTGGCTCATTCCAAGTCAAATACAAATTCAAATAATTAGAAAGAAAAGTGTGGCCCATTTAAGTTTAAGATAAAATAAAAAGAACTTTGCTAAAGGTAAAATAGAATTTTCCCCTTATTCGGTTTTACGATTCCCTCATTTACATGCCATCTGAATTGCTACTAATAAGCTAGCATTTTATCCGTAACAAATTAAAGTGGGGAAAATGGCAATTGGAATTTAAAAAGATTTGGTTGATGAATTTGTCTTTCTGTTTATCATTTTCTATTTTAACTTTCGTGATTTCTTCTCAATGCTTCGTAAACACGATGAGTCTAGATAACAAAATTTCGAAAGGGTTGCGCAATATTGAAAGGTTATATGTAGGGAGGTAGCTAAAATCCTGAAAAGTAGATGTTATGTTTCTGTAATTCCTATCCCATAAACATAGGCCTATATCTAAATAAAGTTAATGAATTAATTAAGAAGATTCTTAGATTTGAATGGATTACGGTCAAAGCCAAATTTTGTTACCATTTGATTCAAAGGTTCTTTGTATTAATACATTCATAAAATCCAAAAAATCGCAAAAATCGAACTAAACCGACAAAACCGAAACCGTTAGAATTTATACTATAATGGTTTGGTTTAGTTGGTTTGAATATTAAGAAAAACCGACTTAATTGGTTTGGTTTGATTTTAATAAAAAACTGAGTCAAACGGGACCATGAACACCCCACTCATAACAGGCAAGTTGCTTACAAATAAGTGAAGAATATAACAGGTAAAATAGAGATGAAATTATTTTCCCACCTTGAGTGGCCAAATGTGATTTTTTTCTTTTTTCATTTTGTTTTCGTCTTTACCTTGCAAAGAAAGACCAAGAAAAAATTCATATTACAAAATATCCCATTTTTTCCACACAACCAAAAAAAAAAGGAAGTAGAGTAGAACCTGGAGTTATGATCGAGTTAAGTTAGAGCCTATTTAGGTTTAGCTAATTAACTACTATGATCATCAAATGTTGAAAAACAATTTTAAATACTGGAGCTGATTTTATTAATTGACATTTATGTTTTTGTATCATACTTAAATTCTCCTTATTTTTAATATTAACTTGAAAATTTACTCCAGCCGATATGATTTGGTTCCAAAAGCCATACTATCTTGGAATATTATTTGTTGGGTTACAACTTTTGACCCTTTTTTATTCATACATCTTTTTTTCCAGTACTTATTTATTGTTTTTGTGGTAGGTTTCTTGAACGGAACTCTGTGTATCAGTTTCTTGGTTTTTGGATCGGAAATAAAGCAAAGAAGGAGCACTAGTTATAGCTAGGGGTGAGTGTTCGGTTCTTCGGTTCGATTTTCTCAAATTTCGGTTCGATTTCGATTTTTCTAATTCATTTTTTTTTATGGGCCTGAAATGGTTCACAAAATTACATGCTCCATTTTTCGTTCAATTTACTCCAAATCATTCATTTCCTTTGAGGAAATCTCAATATCCAACAAAGTCGTCAACATAATCGAAAAAATAGATCCACTTGAACCAGAACTTGACAAACTAGTTCATTTCCTATGTCCTAATACTATATCTTCAATTCTTGAACAATAACAACGAAAGAATCCTGAATTGGGTTTTTGATTTTTCATTTGGGCTGCAAAAAGAAAGCTATTTCATAGCTGGGTTTCTCAAAATTGTAGTGCAAGAAATAGTTACCCAAAGTGCAGCTAAAGAAGAAACGCCAGAAGTGAGGAGCAGAGCCGCCGGAAGTGAGGAAACGAAGTCGCTGCCGCTATTCTAAGAAGAGGAAGGGAGGAACTGAAATGAAATTAGGAGTTAGCTAGGGATGGGCTTGGACCTTCATTTGGATAATTCTAATTTGGGCCTAAGAGTAAGTGGACTCTGAGTGTTATAATTTTTTTTGTATTCATTTAAGTCAAAGTACCAAAGAACCGGTAAGTCGGTAACCCAAAACCGAACACCGAATTTGTTCTAAAAAAAGAACAATAACGGAATCGAAAAATCGAAAAAACCGAATTAATTCGGTTCGGTCCGGTTGTTTTGGTTTTCGGTGTTTATGCTCAGCCCTAGACTTATAGCACTGGTAGGGCCTGTCAAGACAACAACGGTGGTGGCTCTGCCTACATCGCTAGCGTCGAGTCGAAGGAGAATGAAGACCCTTATCTTTAGCCGATGATCCTAGCTCTAGCCATCCAAATAGTTCTGAAGATTTAACTACTAGCCAGTAGGATCCACCAACAACGATGATTATGACAAATTACTCCCCTTAGCATTCTCTAGCTAGAACCCCATAGTTTATGATTTTAACATTCGACTATGATTTTAAAAATTTTAATGAAAGCAATTTTCAAATCTTATTTTTCTAAGGTGATAAATGGTGTCAGATATTACTTGCTATCTTTTCATCTACTTAATTCATGGTTGATATAGATAGTTGATACTTGTATTATTAAAAATAAAACAATTACATGTAAATCAATTCAAGGCTCAAGACCCAATTGTGTCAATCAATTCAAGGCTCAAGACCCAATTGTGTCACATTTTATTCTTTTCGTACTTACTTGTTTATACCATATAATTTTTACAAGATATAAAGCCTTGTCGTACTTCAACAAGCATATGGTAAGTAATATTATTATTATTTAAATTGATAAGATCTAATTCAAGTTAATAAGATGTTTGTCATGTGGTGCAATACATTACCTTAGATCTTTTATATAAAATTTTATTTATTAATATGAAAATTTGAGTAGTTAATTCAAAGTCCTAAATAATTTCTACGGTTAAAAAGTAGGTCGTCTTTCTTTCTTTTATTTATTAATAGAGATTTGTTATTTTCTTTTTCTATAACCTTCAATATTTTCTTAACAAAATAAAATCATAAAATTCACTATAAAGTATTTTTAGGGGCATAAAGTAAAATTTTTACTAGCCTCCCCTCGAGCTGCCTTGGGCAAAGGGTGCGGATGGGAATCATTTGTGTACAAAAATAAGTTCCAATTAGACAATAAACTACTGAAATGATCCATGCTTCAGACACATGGCAATTACAAACCTGATATTCATCAAAACATAAGAAAAAGTTTAGCCTTGCTTATTGGCTATTGCTCAAGTTTCCTTCCCTGCTTCGGCTTTCTATCAATCTCCTCCATGCCATCTTTCCGCAATGTACTAAGGTCACAATTGCTACACAATACAGAAGTGGAATGCCAATCATGCAGCCTCCAAATGCAAGATTTGTCAGTGTCTGAAAACAAACCAGATGTCAGCAAGAGTGATCCTAAAATCGCCATTTAATCAAATTCCACTAGACATTGCTTAAGTTTTTCTTCAAAATAGTACGACGTCTACGAAGTTCAGTGTAATTTTAAACTTGATCAACTGTACATTAAATAAAATCAGCAACTGATATTGAATTGTATGGTCAAGTCATTGATTTCAAGGAATTAAGAAGAAATGAACCTCTTTCGGCAGATCTGGTCCTGCCTGAGGAATCAGGAAATGAAAAGTAAGCCAGTCATGGCAGTTCCTGTTCTGGATTCTATCTTGCTAAAGATATGCACACATGAAAAATGTAAAAGGTACAACTCTCAGTAACCAAGAGTGTAAGTAACCTGTTATGATTGACTGTGGATGAAGGTGGCACTAACAAAGTTCATAAACATTTGGTGTCATAATTCATAAACATTTGGTGTCATAAATTTACTTCAATGTCCGAACAATGGATTCAATGAATTGGACAAATCATGAGTTAAACATTCTGCACATATCATGGCCCCAAGGGCTTTGGTTTAGTGGTAAGAGCACAACATATGATGTGTGAATTAGATGCACGTCATGGATTCGAATTCTGTCATAGCAAAAGCTTGGTATTTAAGGGGAAAAGGGTAGAAGGGTGGGCCCATTATCCAATGACTTTCAAACCTTGTGCCACTAACCCTCGGGGATTTCTCAGTTATAAAAAATTTCACATATCATGTTCAACCTGAAAAAAGCTTTGGCATCCTTTTAGGGTGGGTGGGATCTGTGCATCGACATGGAAGGTTCTCCCACTCTCCGGTGGTTCATGTAAGTCCAACGCTCTTTTCTAGATTGTACCGGTCAGCAGTTAATAGATGCTACCTTATGCAAAGGAAAGTCATTCAAAAAGGTTTAAGAATTTTTTTGATTTGATATTGTGGTAATTTACAAGCACACAAAAACGATTTTGTACCTAAACATTCCTCTTCAGTGTTTGAGTAGATAACTTAGTGTGTTGAAATATTGAGTACTTCTCCCGGAAAAGAGAAACTAGATTGACAAAACCAAGAACTTTATTGGTTACAGGAACAGTATTTCCCGTTAACATGCAAACTGATTTTTATCGACCAATCAGAATTGCCTTCCAGGATCTATAATTGCCTTTACAACAATGAAAATGTATTTCATACCTGCAAGCGAGACAAGATGGGAATTAGACAATCTAGATACTTACCAACATTGCAGCAATTAAGTGAACAACAGGAGCGAAACACTGGTCCACTTTGTTTCCTTCTTCATATCCACTGAACGCAATAACCATGGAGAAAGTGTGGATGGTAGCAAATGCAAGGGCTATAATTGCTGCAATTTAAAATGCCAAATAGTGTTATAGGACTGCATAACCATCTAGGTATTAAGCAACACTATGGCAACATTCACCATAATTTACACTATTTTTCTGAGTTAAACAGTAGTGGCAACCCCAAGGAAAGGGAACCAAAATTTTAGGTAACCTCGTCATCATACATGCTTTATCCCTACTTGTTTTTATCTCTATTGGGCCATCAAGCAGGTCTAGGCTTCTCTCTCCCAATCCAGCATATTGAGTCACTAACTTTTCTGTTGATCGACTCTTCAGCCTATTGAGCCTATACTCTCTCTACTCCATTTCCACTCTTTAGCCTTTTGAACCTACTCTCTCTTTATCTCTGTACTCCAGGCCCAATCTATCTTTGACTTGTTGAGGCTAATCTCTCTCTCTACTACAAGCCCACTCTTTAATCTTCTTAAAAAATAAAATAACATAAATATGAAATATAAAAGAAAGAATTGTTCAAGTCCACGTGTATGCTCTAGAACCGGGTTACACATATGTGTGGGGGTTAAAGATTACAATTGTCCCTCATTAGTTGTGTAAGGATATCCAAAGAAGCTTATAATGGTCCTAAGTTACTCCATTCACTGCCTTAAAACTTTTGGGTTGGTGCTCATAATCTTTCACATATAGAAAGTTTGCTGAAGATCAATAATATAAGGTACTCAGAAGCTGTTTCCAAAAGAATAAAAGAGGAACTCAGGAATAGCAGATTTCCCTTACCAGAAACAAGAAAAAAGGGCATCTTTGAGCATTTCTCTACATAATATGTTGCTGGTCCAAATGCAGGTGTCAAAAGGCCAAGGCAAAAAAACACAGCATGAGCCACACCATGTCCCAAACCCCCAGCTGCATGTCAACGCATCAGATATTAATGGCAGATCAACAGAAAGAACATCAGAAAGACAGAAACTACACTAGATATCTAATAGCAGAAATGTAATTCATGTTTTCTTCACCATAAATCGAAAGATCCAAATAATATTCGAGAAAGTTGAAACAACTTGGAGCTGGAAGGGGTACAAAGAGTAATAGTATCCCAGCTTAAGCATAAAAGAGTACACTCTCAATGGGTAGGTGAGCTGCTTCCACTTTTTTATTTTCCCCCTTATTGGGTGTGGGTTAAGGCTAGGGGTTTCCAGATCATTGTGACAAGTCTTCTAAACTGATTTTGGCAAGCCTCGCGATTAGGTACCATAGTGAGAAAAGAAAACTATAACCAATAAAATTCTACGGGACAAAAGTATCAAAACTAAATACTAGAAACCAAAAGAAATGTAGTGAATTTGTTCAGCATTCTACCAAGAGCAATTTGCATCTTGTCCGTCATAAAGAGACGAGGTTTAGAGACTCTGTCAGCAAATGCATCCAATATATCCTCAAGCTTCCTGACATGACACAAACATGGAATACAAAGTAAAGGGTAAATAAAGGTACTGGAAGTCATAACAGCTCTTCCCAACAAATTATAACCAATCTTTTGAGGTCGCAGTTATAACAAAGCAACAGCAGCAAGAAATTTTCAAATGAAAATTATAAACCATGTCAAGCAATGATGTTTCGAGCTGAAACTAGAGAAATAAAGGCATGTGACGAAAGGGAAATAGGAATTGGATCACTCACTGTGTGGAATGAAGAAGAAAACATTGTTTCATAGGAAACAGAAATAGTAGTTTTAAATTCATTATGACCAGGAGTTCAAGAATTAGCTAAAGCTAGAAGTGTGATTTAGACACACGTCACAAGTTCAAATCCTACCACTAGGTCATTAACTAAAGACTGATATATAAACAACCAGGGTAGGGGGCTGGCCCGTAGTCCCCCGAGTTCGGACAATGAAAGTAATTGGGGTTGGACCAGCTAACTCACATGAGATTTCTCGGTTATCCAAAACAAAGATTAGCTAAAGTAGGATGTACATTAGCAAATCATAAAATTAAAAAGACATCTCACGGATCATAGCAGTTGTAATTACCTAATTCCCCCAAAAGACCACCATTGTTTGACCAAACATCCATGCTCAACATGACACGTGTCTCGGCCGGACCTAATTGTCAAGGTATTGTCAGCTTTGCCCGACCACTGAGCCACCTCAAGGTTTTTGGGCATCACGGTTTTGTTCCCTTGGGCTTTAACCCAAAAGGGCCCTCAACGGTTTAATTCTGAGCTCACCCTTATATGGCCCCTAACTTTTTCCTCCTATTTCGATGTAGGATTTGTGTAAGTCAAGTTTCACGATGAACCCCCTTTTGAGTTTAAGACAATGACTTGACAGGGGTATTAGGACAATTCATGTAAGAATTAAGATATAATTAACTAGGTTCAAGTTCTTTAAGTTTTGCCAAGTTAATTAATAACAACAAATAGAAGAGTCTGCTGAAGAAGAAAAAGCCAAATGAGGAGAGGGAATGAGCAGAAGGATAGATTACTTGTTGTGGTCGTAGTCCAGCAAAATATAAGCAGATAGGATGTACTTCTACCAACTTTTTATTAGAAAATAAGTTTCATGATCTCTCTGATAACTGAATTTACATTCCTCATATGCTAGTTTTTGTAACCACGCACCACTTCCAACATGGAAAACGTGCCATGTATCCTAGACATAAGGGGCGGCAGGGAAACATGGACTATCCCCTACTCATGAAAAGGATGTATACATCTTAAAAAAGCTATGCTTATTCATTTCTGCATGTCATTTACTTCATTGGCTTTAACATCTCCTATCTCAAGCAGTTCCATGTGAAACTATGTTCGCTATACGTCAAAGGCACTTCAGATGATTATCAAAGTGATGATATATCGCATCTTGGCTTTCTTGTGTGATCAATTGGCGCAATTGACCTTGGTCCAGGTAGCAAAAACCAAGGACTTGTGGGGATAAATGATGCCTCTAATTTGGAGATCTTCACGTTGATGACCTCTTGCACTGGAAATTATACGAGTTTAATACACATACAAAGTCCTTCACATTTTCATAGTACATTCTAAAGAGCGCCACTTTGATGACCTCTTGCACTGGAAATTATATGAGTTTAATACTTATGCGAGTCCTTCACATTTTCATAACATAATTTAGAGAGCGCCACTTTGATGACCTTATCCACAGGAAATTATATGAGTTCAATACATATGCAAATTCAAGTCTTTCACATTTTCATATGTGACTTCGGAAAAAAATCATGTGTATGAAACTCCAAATGTTTTTGGGAAATCAAATGGCATTGAGGTCAAGTTATTTTTCTTCTATTTTGCATTTCTACCCTTCACACAATTCTTTTGCAAAGAAACTAATTAGTTATGATGAGATCTCTATCACCTATGATTTTCTCACAATTACAACTAGTTTAACCAATGGAGACAGAAAAGTATACACAAGACATTAGTTGTGGGTCGACTTACTTGTAAACTTTCCAGAAGAGAATACGAAGCCCTTCTTGAAAACCGACTGAAGTGAGTATGAGGATTGTATACGGCCACCATGCCGCAGTTTTCAGTGGAAGGAAAGCCCTCCAGAGAGCTGACATTACTATCAGACTCATAAGCCATACCAATGTGCTACCAAAAATAGAAAGAAAGAAAATTTATTTGCATAGAAAAATCAGAAGTTGACAATACTATTATATGGAAATCTACTAATTAACCACACAAATAGACAAACACCAAACTGATTACAACAACATACCAGTATAATCTCACAAAGTGGGGTCTGGGGAGGGTAGAGTGTACGCAGACCTTACCCCTACCTCGTGTAGGTAGAGAGGCTGTTTCCGAAAGCCCAAACTGATTACAGCAGAAGAAAACAACATGTATAGTGAAAATGTAACAACTTAAAGTTCATATAGCCATCCTTAGTACTCATCTAGATATGAAAATGAAAAGTGATTAAGCAACAAAGGGATTTCCTATTATAATGAAATGAACAAAGAATGACAACTATATGTCAGCATTTACCATAAATCAATCACACCCACCCAGTTAAAAAAAAAAACACAATCTTTAAGGAAAAAATGACAACAATATGTCTGCATTCACACCCATGAAAGAGAAAACCACCAAGTTGCCAAAAATACATGTGTGTCCCAGAAGAAAAAAGATAGCACCCAATTTGTCAATAATATCATTACTGTTGTATAACAAAATAAGTAAAGCTGATAGTAGAGAGAAAGATTACCTAGAAAGAAGAGTGAGAATCAAGAAGGGCTTTTTGGAGATAACAGAGATGAAGAGAGAAAGAGAAGGGCCAAGTGCTAACAAAGCATATCCAATTCCTGCTCCCACTGTCATCGCTTTCTTCTCCGGTCCAAGTTTGGAAATCAAGAAGAAGAAGAAGAAGAAGAAGAAGAAAATTACTTACTTACTACCAACAAAGGGAATGGAAACTTTGGAAAAGTAACTTTCAGGGATCAATGTTTCGAAATTTCTAAAAGAAGAATGCTTCAACTGATTCCTATGTGAATTCAAGTTATATACACCATAATATAAAAAAGAATTATATTAATTTATTATTGTAGTTTAATTTGTTATAACATAATTTTTATTATTTTAATTAATCTGTATTATTGAATTGAGTTACTAATAATTACTTTTCAATTAATCTGGTTGCGTAGATAACTTTTACATTATAAGTACATATAACTTAAACTCATTGATACCTAGTGTGATTTGAATTTAACAATAGTTGAGAAATTTAAAAAGAGATTTTGTTCTAAGGACAAGTAAATTTTTGATGGCAATATTCTCAAAATTATAGGTCCAAACACTCTTTCTATATCTAAATAAAGACTACATTAATGATGGTCACCATAAACTCATCTACTAGGTAAGCCGCGCGACTAAAATTATAAGTACATAAACTTGAATATCATTTTTAAATAATCTATGGAGGTATATGAACTATTATGAAAACACTAAAAGAACAACAACCTCAACTACTAATTTATTAGCTAAGTAAAAATTAAAGGATTGTTGGAGTGTTTAATATGACAAAAAGATTCCCGATCGAGCACGTCTCATAAAATTGTCAAGTGATATGACAAAATTGATCTTTTTTTACAAATTTCCTTTACGTTGCTTGTTTGTGATTATAGTACTTTTAATTTTGCATTTTTCATAAATGACTATTTTCAGTAGATTATGGAGGAAATTATTTGAGTATGATATGACAAAAAGACTTCCGTTCACGTATGCCTTAGAATATTATCAATCCTTTATCTTTTACAATATTTAATTGCTTTTAACTTGAAGAATTAGTACACAAAAAAACACAGGGTTCCTTAAACTACGAGATGTAACACTTAAACTCATTGATATCTAGTGTGATTTGAATTTAACAATAGTTGAGAAATTTAAAAAGAGATTTTGTTCTAAGGACAAGTAAAGTTTTGATGACAACATTCTCAAAATTATAGGTCCAAACACTCTTTCTATATCTAAATAAAAACTACATTAATGATGGTCACCATAAACTCATCTACTATGTAAGCCGCGCGACTAAAATTATAAGTACATAAACTTGAATATCATTTTTAAAAAATCCATGGAGGTATATGAACTATTATGAAAACACTAAAAGAACAACAACCTCAACTACTAATTTATTAGCTAAGTAAAAATTAAGGGATTGTTGGAGTAAAAATTAAGGGATCATTGGAGTGTTTAATATGACAAAAAGATTTCCGATCGAGCATGTCTTATAAAATTGTCAAGTGATACGACAAAATTGATCTTTTTTTACAAATTTCCTTTACGTTGCTTGTTTGTGATTATAGTACTTTTAATTTTGCATTTTTCATAAATGAATATTATCAGTAGATTATGTGAGGAAATTATTTGAGTATGATATGACAAAAAGACTTCCATTCGCGTATGCCTTAGAATATTATCAATCCTTTATATTTTTACAACATTTAATTGCTTTAAACTTGAAGAATTAGTAGACAAAAAAACACATGGTTACTTAATTAATGTGATAAAATTGTCAAGTTTATAAATGCGATTCTAACAATTTAAATGTCAAAAATGAGGTATAGAATTATAACTAAATTTACCAATAATTAACACAAATGTGCTTCTACTTTTTTCATTGTTGGAGGCAGGGTCCAAGAACCAAGAAACGAAACTATGGTTTGATTTTAATCAAAAAATGCCTCTCTGTCTTGTGAAAAACACTGCGCTTCTTCTTCCACTTGGTATTCAAACAATTTCATCCGCCAAAATGCGAAGAACGCGAAGTTCCCTCAAGCAAGAAACCCCTTTTGAGAAAAGCCCAGGTCAGCAAAAAAGAATCCATTTTTCAAAGCATTCCCAGTTATAATAACTTTTTGAATCACATCTTTAAATATGCACGTATATGCTTTGAAAAATACAAATAAAAGGAGTAACTTTTTTGAGGGGTAGTGGAAATTTCAGCAAGTTTTATGTTTAGGATGTTTGAATTGTCAACTTGCTAAACATAGAAAGAGGTTTCACTCTTTTTGGGACAGATCAAAAAGAAAGGTAAGTGGGACGGAGGGGTATGGTATATCTTTGTTACTTTTGGCTTGAAATGGTTGTAACTAATAAGTACATTAATAGGAGTAACTTTTTTGAGGGGTGGGGGAGATTTCATCCATTGTTGGAAAATTTCAGTAGTATTAGTAATTTTTATGTTCTCAGGTTCTCAAGGCTCAGGTGGAAGCTCAGTTCCTGAACTTCGTGTTTTCGTCCGGAAAAAGAGAGTTAAAAAGACTCTGGAAGTCATAGCTGCAGAGGTCAAAGAAGAATCTTCTGGGAAAAAAGTGTGATCTTTATTACTTTTGGCTTGTAATGGTTGTAATTACTTCTACCCCGTACCCTACTTTTCTTTATAATATTGTAAGTTATGGCATTATGTAACGACCGGAAACAATACATTCTATCCAAACATTGTGTTCATCGAAACAATACATATAATATGATACATTATGAAAAGATATGTAACAACCATCCAAACAAGCTGTAAGTACATTAGTTGAGGGAGTAGACTTTTCATAACTTTTAGCATCCAGATTCATACAGTGTGCACTTGTGATAGTGCATCTAACAAGCTGATTAACATTTTAACCATAAACCATCTCAAAATACTTACTTGCTTTGATCATTTGAGTTTTTTAAGGTAATTTGATCATTTGGTTTTTTGGTGACATAAAGGAAAAATAACTTTCTGACACCTTTTTTTTTTTGCAGTTTGTTAGACTGCCTGATATAGAGGATTTTGCCTATTCAAAGGACGATACATATTCCAAATCAAGTAAGTCTCAAGTCTTTATTTTGACTCCATAACTATTCTTATTACCATCAAGATATCAACACATTGACAAGTATTTGCCTGGATGTCCCTAATCAAAGAAAAAGATTTCGTGTTGCTATTTTAGTAGCTTGTTAATCTTTCCAAAACTTGCTGCTTGTATCCCTGTGCCTGGCAAGTACATGTTTAACCTCCATCTAATTTAAAGAAACCACAACACATGTTACCTTGTTAAACTTTATTACTACTTGACTTCATATTCTTGCCTACCCTATTCTGTTGGGGTACAGGGACAATAAATTTGACAAGCACTTCTATAGTTTGTGATGAAAAGAATGAATCCAATTGGATCAAAACTTTGCATGATTAGACAATGAAGTTTGAACATGATTTTGTAAAAGTTTTTATTCAAGTAGAAGACACTAAAAATGTACAACTTTAGTTAATGAGACCCAAGAAATGTTAAGAGTCCATACTTGTTTATTGACTCAAGGAGAAAATTTCCTTCAAGATTGAGTTAATGAGACCCAAAAAATTGCACGACTTGACCTGAACTAACTCTTGGAATTTGAAGAAGGATAAGTTTGAAAAGATATCAATGTAAAAACAGAAAAGTGATAAGAGATGACTAATTCAAGTAATATAGGCAATGGAGTTTTTTTACCCATGGAATATCTTTTATTTTTACATAGAAGCATTAGTCACGAGAAACCTAACTTAGCATTTTGACTTCCTTGTGTACTAACCAAGGTGATATAAACAGGAAGAAAAGAATATGAGTAAGGCATGTAAAAATTATGTTGTGTAGAAGAATGAGTTGAAATTGCAGTGTGAAAAGAATTAGAGTGTTGAAGAGAGATAAGAGAGGAAGCACATGACCTAGTATTGCAAATCATTTTACCAAAGGCTTATTAGTAATTGAAGATCTATATCTGTGGCTTTTCAATGGCACATGTAATGTCATCACAGCCTTAAAAATACTGATCATTTCTTGACTAAAATTATCAGGTTTTTTAAGAGAGAAAGTATGTGCATGCCTACTCAAAAAAGAAAAGTGATGAAAGTTTAAGCACTTGTATTGTGAGCAAGTGAAAAAGGCCATTTTTGGATATGATAGATTGACAGGATGATACAATGTGAAAGTAGAATTTTCTATGTTATTGCCATTTCTCTTTTTCATGTTTTCATGATGCTTAAATGGTATAGAACTCTGTAACAGTTACAAGCGTTCTGTCACCTCTGCAGCTCTGCTATTTTACGTCCTGTCCATCAGCATTTGGACTTCCCAATATCCTTGCTTTTCATCTGTTTTTCCAATCATTTTTTACTTTGTGCAGAGCCTGCCAAAACTACGCGTTTGACAGGAGAAAAAGCTCTATCCCAGTTGACACAAACAGGTAAATGAGGTAATCTAGAGGTTTCTATTATTGCTCTGAAGTGGGAAAAACTTTAGATACGCTTTTAGCTTGTCTTTTCCTATATGCATGATTGTTTATGCTGGTGAGCTTTGGATGACTCTGGAAACCGATGTATATTTAACTGCTAAGAATTGTGAAAATGAGATTTAGGAGGTAATGTGATATGCACTTAATGAAAAGGAACAAACTTGCCACCTAAGGGATAAGTGTTAAACCTACAAGATATCCTTCTTCTACTTAGCCAGAAGTTCAAAAGATCATACAAGTCAATCTCAAATCTGAAAAGGCAATGGCTATAACTTTTAACAGAAGAGTCCAATTCGAGGGATAAGCAATATTATGTCATTCAGTGGTTTCATTACTTTAATTATTCAGAACTGAAGCTCTCAATTGACACTTTGAATAGAAACTGTAGCATGAAGATGCAATTTTTTCTTCGATACTGGATGAAGATGTAAATTTTGTATTACCAAAGTGAGTGAAGAAAAAGAAAGTGTTCTTTGCTTCAGTTCATCTTTCTAGACACTCTTAGGCAACAAGTCCAGAAGTAGTGAGATTAATTTTGTTGCTTTTAATAGAATCATTTATTATCTTGGTCTGGTTTGCTAATACGAAGGTTTCTTTTGGTTTATATTTTGCCCTAGTTAGTTTGAAATAAAGAGGACTTAAATCACCCTTTTGTGCAACTCTACATTTTGTTGAGCCAATGGGCACTTTGTCTTGGTTAACCATATCACTGAGCTAAGGTCTGTTGAAGGACAGAAATCAAAGGCGTCAGTCTATCTGATCCAGTACGACCACCTTCGAACTGGGAAAAAGTTCTTGAAGGAATCCGCAAGATGAGATCCTCAGAGGATGCACCTGTAGACTCCATGGGTTGTGAGAAAGCTGGGAGTTCACTTCCTCCCAAGGTGATGATTTTTTTTTTTTTTTTTTTTTGCACTAATTGAACTCAAAAGCATATTTATGATGGTGGGACAAATTTGAAGCAATTATAGGATTCAAATCTGTGGGGTTTGAGAGTGAAAAGGGTCGGTAATTGTTGGGTAAGAAAGCTTTCAATGTCAGCAAGGGTTAAGTAACGGTTTGAGTGTGTGTGTGTGTGGGGGGGGGGGGGGGGAGGGGGAACAAGTTTCAGGCTTAGGGAAGCTATGAACACTTACAAAATTTCAAAAAAATAAAAATAAAATAGATTGATAATAAAGAAAGACAGTTCTAGAATGACTCCTGGATGGACCCTTGAACAACTCACTTAGGGTAAGACGTCATTACTATTGACCAAAATGATAACTCAAGCGAAGAAACAATGTGTGTGTGTATTGACAGGTGATGAAATGGATTTACTAAAGATTACACCTCCAATGAGGATAGAAACAATGTTACTCTCTAGAGATACGGATGAAAAGGACATGGAGACTAGTAAAAGAGGAAGTTGCATCGAAAAGGGTACATTGGAGCCTTTTTTTTTATGTGGCATTAGCAACCTCTGGCTTCCTAACCAGTCAAAAAAAAAAAAAACTCTGGCTTTCTTTTGACTAACTACTGCCAGAACTTCAGGGATCATGTATGCCACAGAACCAAATTCAAGTGGTGGTAGTCAGTAGTGTGAACTTCTTAGCAGGGAGGTGCATATTTTTATCTATCTAGAGGAGTGTCCATGTATTTTACCCCAGAAAAGGAACTATTTAACTCTGGAAAAGGACAAAGGCAAAATCATTTGTGGTGAAAGAAGTTCAGTGAAACATACAATTGTTGGATGTTATCCTTTTATGTTGTTATTAAGGTTATGTCTTCAATTAATATCCTATTAATTCAGTGTTGCCTAGTTTAGGAAGTAGTATGATTAACTATTCTTCAGTTGAAGATGCTTAGATGTTAAGGTAGTATGATTAACTATTCTTCAGTTGAAGATGCTTAGATGTTTTTGACAATTAAGTCTTCTAATTGTTGATTGTGAAAGGGTTTTACATCCATTCAAGTTTGGCAGATTGTATCCCTTGCTGACCTTTGGTGTAGAATTCCTGAATTATTGATGACTTCTGGATGTTCCATCTTGACTTTGTTGCTAATTTTGACACCTTATGTTTATCAGGAAAGAAGATTTGCAGTCCTTGTATCATCACTCTTGTCAAGCCAGACGAAAGATCAAGTTAATCATGGCAAGTTCTAAAGTTGCTAATCTTTTAATGTGAAAACTCTCTTACTGATTCTGTACTCACTTTTTATGTAATTTGCTTTGCTTTTCAACTCTAATATTGCTAATACTAGTTCTATTTTGCTTAACGTTTCGATTTGTTTCTGTCTAAGAGACTTTGTTTTCTACTGATTACTATATCTTAAAATCAAAAATTGGTATTGCCTTTGTCCTTGTCTTCATCCTCTTAACCCATATTGCTCAGCAGTCATAGAATAGCTTCTTCCTCTAAATTTCAGCATTCCTGCCTTTCCTTTTTGTATTTCTGAATTTTATTTCAAGATGCTCGTTTGCTCCCCTGCTTATTGCAAAAAGCTCTGCTGATATCCCCGCAACCTTGTATGGTGAAGTTTTCCCTCAAATGCCTATTTGTAACTTGAAAACTCTTGGACCTCATGTGCAAATAGAGGCCTTTCCATATGTTCTGGTTCTAAATAAGTAGCATTATAGCAACATCAGGATGGCAAAACAGTTGCTAAAATTGAAATTCATGGTTTTGGAGTTGAAAGTGCTAAATTATCATGTGTTCTCATTATTACATTATTTTTTGTTTTCCCCTAAAGCCCCGGTTCCAACAATTTGGACTACATGCAGGGCATGGAATTCTGTTATTTTACTTGTACTGATTGATGACTTATTATCAACAGGAGCTATTCAGCGTCTCCTTCAAAATGGCTTGCTTGCTGCAGACACCATTGACACGGCAAATGAAGAAACAATCAAGAGTTTGATATATCCAGTATGCCTTCTTTTATGCAAACTACTCGCATACAGTATTGTTTTCGTTAGACCTGAATTAGCTAAAATGCGAGAAACAATTAATAACATTAAGCACTGTCCTTTAATCAACATGCTTGAGAGTTTTCGGAACATTGTTTGGTGATGTATGCACACCTTTTCCCTTTCAGGTGGGGTTTTACACGCGAAAGGCTAACAACCTGAAAAAAGTAGCAAAAATTTGTCTTTCAAAATACGACGGGGACATCCCTAGTACTCTGGAAGAATTGCTTCTGCTCCCAGGAATTGGTCCCAAGATGGCTCATCTAGTAAGGGAGTTATGCTTTTCTCTATTTCCTTGTCATCCTCACTTGTAAACTTAGCTGGATGTATTTCCTTTAGGTTATGAATGTTGCATGGGACAACGTTCAAGGGATATGTGTAGATACTCATGTGCATCGTATTTCTAATCGGCTTGGATGGGTATCACGTCCCGGAACAAAGCAGGTACTCTTGATTTCCATCTGACAATGAGGCTACATATAATGTGTCAGGAGTGTGTGATTCTCAATTAAGGGATGCTACTATTTTCCAAGTTTAAACTAAAAATTCATATTTGTTGAGAAAAGCATAAAATATATGGAATTCCTTGATATAAAAGAAAAGGGAGGAAACTCTAAACTTCTGCCTTGCTTTAGCAGACTTATGGGTTACCTTTATAATAGCAGACTGTGGTGTGGGGTTTGAGCACTTCGTTAACCATTCTGGGTAATAGCAGTTGTGGCACAATAACATTTTTATTCCTGGTGTAGGAATTTCTGGAGGTTTGAAGAGGATGCTTGTTATGGACCCTCATCTTTTCCTGTTTGATAGTTTTAGTCTAATCTGTTGCATAACATATTGTGAGAAAACTGGAAAATCATTGGAGAAGAATACTGTTAAATTACTAAATTGTCCAGAATACTGTAAATTACTACATTGTCCCTTGGTGTACACCAAGGAGCACGTGCTCCAGTTGGACAATTTTGCTTCTTTTTTCTTCTTTACATGGCTGTCCTCTATTACAACCAATCTAATTAGGGCAAAAAAATGAATGCTTATATTGTGATTTAGAAAGGGAGGGGTTTCAAACTGAAGGTATCTTATAGAATGGTATCTAAGGATCTATCAATTCTCTAATCATCACAATGCACTATGTTGTTTAATTGATTCCTACTTGTCTGCTCTTGTTAGAAAACTAGAACCCCTGAGGAGACTAGGGAATCCTTGCAGCTTTGGCTTCCGAAGGAAGAATGGGTACCAATCAATCCTCTCTTGGTATGTCTCTGGTCAAATTTTTCTTGCATGCATAAATTATAGCTTCTTATATTCAATTCTCCACCTTTGTACTGTAAAAAAGCTGGTAGAGGTTCTTGAGTGGTTCTTTTCATCTTATCTCAATGAAAGCCATCCATAATCTGGAAAAAGCATTATGCATAAATTCTGCAGTGTCCGATTGTCATGTGTAGTTCTAGAACCCATCGATGTGCATGGACAGTATTAATTCTTTTGTGAAATTTCTTAGAAGCACCATGTATAGACAATAACAAGGGTGCTGCTCATAGAACATAGAATGAGGTATCTGGCAATGGAACTTATCTTAGAAGCTCAAACAATGGAACTTATCTTAAAAGCTCAAAAGGCTGAATATATTTACTTGAATTGATTCCACACTAGTGCAACAACAACAACATACCGAGTGAAATCCCACAAAGTGGGGTCTGGGGAGGGGTGAGTGTACGTAGACCTTACCTCTACCTTGGGAGTCAGAGAGGCTGTTTCCGATAGCCCCTCGGCATAAGGATGATTCCACACTAGTGCAATGTTGAAAAACTGACCATCTCAAGACCCCTCTATATCTTCTTTCTTGAAACTTTTCAGCATCTGAAGACTATTCAATTGTTGCATCGAAGTACACAATTAGCTTACCGTTTCTGTTTTCAGGTTGCCCTGCCAATCTTCTTTTTAATTTTTATTGCTCATTTAACTTAGTTCTATTGATCTCGAAAACAGGTAGGTTTTGGGCAGACCATATGTACTCCTTTGAGACCCCATTGTGCACTCTGTTCGGTAAGTGATCTGTGCCCCTCCGCATTCAAAGAGGCATCAAGCCCATCTTCCACTCCCAAAAACTGACACTTGATGGAACTTCAACAAGTTTGGTGGTGAGGGCACAGTTTTTTGAGTCATTTTCCCATAACGTTGTCATGATTAACTTGAGCTATAGAAGATTTTGTGCTCGTAGCTCATATTTTTTGTCGGCTTTGTAAACATCCATGCTTTTTCTTTCTCTTTGATGGGCTAGAAAGAAAAAGTCATTGGTTTTGTTCGTTGGGAGAATGTGGATAAGTTGAAAAACTGGTAAGGTACATATTGTGACTTTTAGACCCATTTTGTACAGTTCATCACTATCCTACACTCCATAGTCCATGGGGAGTGTAAGAACATTGATATCAAGGGAAAGTTCTTACAAGGTATCGATATTTTGATTATACTATATGCCGCTTCAAATTCTGAGTGAGCAAAATATTCCAAATGTATATCTTTTCAGCATTTCCTTTTTTTTTTTTTTTTTTTTTTTCCCTCTCTTTGCGTAGGGGAGTATCAAACTCAAAGGACTAAGAGAAACTTTGATGAGACCCATCATTCTCTAAAAGCCATATATGCAAAGTTTGACTATATATCAAGTTGGATCATAGTATCTTCCAGACTTCAACCAATATTGTTTCTATCGAATATCGAGATGATGCACCAAGGTCTTTCTAACTTCGTATCGTGCACCTATAAATATTAGAAAAGTTGTAGAAGCATTGAAAAAGGATCTAACGTCTGGTCAGGATATAATAATTCCGCTTAGTACTTCGTTTAGATCTTGTTGTCGTCACCTCATGTACACGGTGTCCCCCTATACGTAGTATATGTTAAACAGTTCCAGTTTGAAAATTTCTCATTGAGGTTAGAGTCTTAACTTAAATTGATCCAATCCAAACTTTAATCTTCAAAATAGCTTTATCGCGTCATACGACTCTAGTATTAGGGGTGTTAAACAGTTCCAGTTTGAAAATTTCTCATTGAGGTTAGAGTCTTAACTTAAATTGATCCAATCCAAACTTTAATCTTCAAAATAGCTTTATTGCGTCCAGAATATGTCAAATGACTCCAATCTATTCAATGTATCCCCGCCACTACAAAAAATACATAGCTTATCTTTATCATGGTTTTGAAGCTTTATTAAGCATAACTTAGTATTTCGAAGGAGAATTGAATTTTCCAAAGACAATATTTTCGATGCCAAATTCCTTTAAATTTCTCCCCAAATTCGCGACTTATTAATAGCTAATCTTAGAACTAAGAATGTCGTGAGAAACTTAAATTCTTCATTTAAAAAGCCAAATTTTATTGGTTTGGTTTGGTTTGATTTTATAAATTTAAAAAACGTAATTGTTGATTTGGTATTTGATAAATTGAAATAGTGAATCCCCACCACTACAAATACCTTATCCCGGTTTTGAAGTTTTATAAAGTTTGAAGGAGAATTGAATTTTCCAAAGACTTTTCTCTCGTAAGAATGCGTGAGAAAACTTAAATTCTTCATTGGGAACTCAACGTACTTGTTGCTCGGGAATCACAGACTAATAACTACGTGAATGCAAACTAGTTGGAACACCTATTATGAAGGTTGAATATTATTCTTCTCTAAGAATGTACAGTAATATTATTCTTCTCTAAGAATGTCCCCTTAATAGGCTGACAAATAATTTATTTCCAGCCTTCATCATTAGCTGTTTCAATTTGCATCCAGACATACAGAATGACTTTGAAGTGCAATGAGTTGTATTCATCTTTTCAGGCTTTAGATTTTTTATAATGGCATCGCATTTAGCATATTTTCCCGGCTATTCCGGCTTCAGATTTTCATATAATTCCTTTTGATAAAGATGGAGAATACAATTCTATGTCACATTAATATATGCTTCATTATCTAACTCGACATGTAAAGAAATTGTAAATTGTACATGTCACCAGCCTTCCTCCAGAATATATATTTAACTCGCCATAGTATCAATATCCCTGCATCCAAACTTACAAAATACATCAGGGCCCAAACCTAAAGGCAGTACAAAAAGTCATTGCCTGAAGTTGACAAATATCAGGCAATAAGAAATTTTCGGGGCACAGTTTTTCCAGTTCTTCGTGTCATGAAGTTATTTCCCAGCATATGTGCCTGAATTAAGGGACACCTTCAATGAATTTCGATAATTGCAATATGTATATTCGAACAACACCATTGCAATATTCTTACAAGTCACTCATTCTTGCACATAAATCAGCCAACCTATCTGCATTCTGACATGTAGCTGACTGAACAGGAACAGTGCTTTTGCGCCAATTCCAATATTTTACTCTCATTGGATCAGCAAGTTCCAAGATGGAACAAACTCTCTTCGTTAATGCTAAATCTGGTGAGCATGACTGTGGAGTAAGAACATCTACTGCACTTTTCAATTCTTGGCTTGGTTCAAAACCATGACACAGAAGATCCAACAACAAGCTCAGAGCATGCACGTGACTATTGTTGGAGGTTAAGACTTCCAAAATTACTGATGCTACTTGAGAATCCTCAACTAGAGATTGTGTATCATTCTTGTGAAGACCACGAAGATACCTCCAAGGACTTTCATTCTCTGGACTAGCTCTGATGGCTTGAACTGTGTAATTCACTTCCGATTCCCTCATTGCCGCTAGGCCCCCTAGTAGAGGTGATCGTGTCACGACAAAGTATCTCTACAAGAAACAAAGTCAAGTCAGGAGCTACACTAACTTCACAAAGGATTTTACCCTTTTAACTTTTTAAAGCAGTAAACATAAAACAATGTTCATAGGCTCCTTGAAAGTATCAGTGAATGCTGATATCATTTAGTAGATTTAAAATAATTAACAGAAAAAAAGAATGAAACTTTTGCAGCTAATTGTTGCTCAAGACTAAAATGAGAGTGAATACAGTCAAACAGAAGCATCACTACCGCCATCACAATCCAAATAGATATATTGAGCTTGTTGTGAATTTCTCCTAGCTGTTGTATATTAAGCAAACATGGTAATGAGTCTCACGCACACTTGTTTAAGCAATGTCCTTTAGCATATGAACTTGAAGGAGGTTATTTGCAATATTTGGCTTGTGGGGGTTTACAAGGATTAAAGTTTTACGGAACTCCGTTCTGTGCTATCCAGATTCAGCACGGAACTCCGCATCCAGATTCCTTGTCATCTTAATCATTTTCTGTCACATTATTAAATAAACCTCCTACGGGATTGGGAGACGCTTCTTGTTTGAAAATCTCTTTGTTTATACCACTTGATTCTGTCAGCTGAGGACATCTTGTCCCTCTCTCCAATTTCCTTTACTATCAAAAGGATTATTTCTTCTCATTTGGAAAAAAAGGTTCAATAATGACCTGATTCCAAGCAGAATTGTTGTAAATATCATCTTCAAGGAGTTGTTGGCAATAGGCAAGCTCATCTTCCCATCCGCCGAGAGCTTGAAGGACCCACTGCATAAATAGTAAAAAAATCAGTGTTCTGGTTTGCTAATGAGATAAAGAAGCAAATACTAGTCCACTGGCATTAGTTTTTTGTCAATTCTATCCAGGATCTGGCTCAATTCCATGAAATTGAATAATCTAAAACATGATTTTAGTAACATGAAATACACTCATGCAAGCCAAGAGATTGAAGGACCCACTGCATAAATAGTAAAAAAATCAGTGTTCTGGTTTTTACATAATGAGATAAAGAAGCAAATACTAGTCCACTGGCATTAGTTTTTTGTCAATTCTATCCAGGATCTGGCTCAATTCCATGAACTTGAATAATCTAAAACATGATTTTAGTAAAATGAAATACAATCATGCAAAAGAGCTTTTCCCAAACAGGTAATGGCATTTCTTTTTTGTCCCCCAACAGAAAGGAAAGGGATAGAAAGACAACCTGTCGATGGGACCAAGCATGATAATTCTTTGCATCCTGAGAGAATATTTTCTTGGTGAATTCTAGCTCATTTGTCACAGCATCAGCTCCCAGCTTCTCAGCAAGCCACCGTCTATGATGCCTGTAAATTTCTATAATGAAGAACTTCGACCATTGTGCACATATTTACAATTAGATACAAATAAAGAATTCAACAGATCAAGAATAACTTGTGGAGGAAAAACTTCCCTTTTCTGTGAAGGAAATAATGGAGTCAACTATAATCTGCAGATAGATACTGAAAAGGGCAAAAGAAAGTCATACAAATCTCTAAATAGGCTAGACACTCCTAGCAAATATTGAGTCATGGACAACATGCAAGTGTACACTAGGTTGCAAGAAATTATGTAACAAAAGTGAAAACACGTGGGACAATTCAAAATAGTAAAAGACAATTAACATGGGAGAATGTTATTTTCACAAATTAACCCAGAACATTTTTTTTTGAAAAACGGCCAAAGTCAAACTAAAGATTTAGCATTGAAAAGGGAAAAAATATGAGCCTTGGTTGGCTGAAAGGGCCAAACCATATTAAGAGCCAGAGTAATAAGTCAAGGCCAAGCCAAGCATGGTAGCTTAGAGCATGTTCAGCTTTAGCATCCAAGGTTGCCAAAGATCATGCTCATTTCATCCGAGCACAATGGAACAAGAAGAAACTGTCACTTTATATGTGTCTTTATTGGATACTGAGGGTGTTTGGGTACTCTCATAATCCGGTCAACTCAGCTTTTATAAGCACTTTTTGGATTATCTGCAAGTGCTTATATACCAAAGTCGACCAAAAATCATACGTCAGTCACTCTCAACTTGTGATTTTTCAGCTTATAAGCACTTTTGATTACCAATTTTTTATCGTTTGATCCCTAATATCTTTTGTAATTCTGAAATACTCTTTTCAAAACAAGCCCCTTCAGCTCCCTCTCCAGTCCATTTCAGTTATATGTCATTCTCCTTGTAAAGGTACTTTTTTTTTTTTTGTAAATAACTTCAAGGAGATTCTAATCTTTTTAACAAAGAAGTGTTTATCCAACACTTTCTTAACGAACCTGCTTACTATCAAATTCAACATTTCAACCCAAACACATAATATCTTATTAATAAAACAATTTCGTGCTTATCAGATACTTTTGAACTAGCTGCGCCAAACGGGCTCATTCTAAACAGACACACAGAAAAAACAATTGAACATGGATGATGGGAAGGAGAAAGGGGAAACTCGTATATGCATAATATTAAATGGCACACATTTTTGTTGAGACTAATAACACAAATTCTAGTTTCCCCAAGTCAAAATCACGCATAGCCAAGAAATACAAACAAAGGATTATCATTTTTGAAGGACCGTAACACCTTGTTAGAACCTTAATGTCAGTAAGGGATATATGTGGAACAATCTACTTTATGACATTTTACACCCTTAAAACCTTTTCTCTCGATTAACATAAACTACAGATACAGAGCAAGAAAAATTTCACGAAGTTTGGCATAAATTATATGTCCCTAGTGGAAAAGGAAGATGGCTTGTTGAACAAAAATCCTACATCATAATTATTCATGCCAACTCATCCAAAAACCTGTCAAAAATGGTATAGCTAGGACCCAGCTGTGAATTTTAACACTCACCAAAAGAGCCCACACATTTATCATAATCAATATCAGTAATGTTTCGAGTGATGCCAACGCAGTGTACTAACTCAAGGGTATATACATCATTCAAGAACCTGATATCCACTGCAAGATAAGTGAGTTAAATAATCTTTGAACCAAGATTTCCCTTGTCAATGAGCTGTCCTACTTCCAATTGTTATCTACATATTTCGGACTATCATGCTGAAAATTACTGTGGGAAAACACTTCCACTTCACTGAAACAAAGTTTAGAAAGTGATATTTCTCCATTGATTATTTATTAAGAACATTATCATTACAAGAATAATGTTTTGTCAGCAGAAAGTCGTAGGTTCAACCCCTACCTGGCGCGTTTCTTTTCCCCGCTTTCTCGGATTTCACTGGGTATGTTGCTGTGTTGTATTATTATTACAAAAATATAAATCAGGTATGTTTCATAAAGTTCTGCAATTTCTTTGAAACATGCACATCTCATTGAACAGCTGAAGAGGTGCATGTATCACCTTGTCTCACAGCCCAATGAAGCCCGTTAGTTCTTGTGCTAGAGCCATTAATTTTCATTTCTAAAGAGAATGGACCTCCACGGCACTAAGTAAAAATGACCAATTCACGAGTAATTCATGGTTTCCCTCCCTCTAGCACATGATGGACATTCTAAATCAGTCATCAAGTGTCTCTGCATATCCGTTTTTTGCTTTATATGTTATGAGGGTGTATCTGTTTGTTGAAAGCTCACCTACTATCTTATCCCATCAGCTTAAAGCAGTTTCTCCATGTTATATCTATTAACCTCGGATCCGTGATATAAGTCACTTGTCAACAAAATATTTACTTTCCATCGCCTTTACTTTAGCAGGGACCTGTATGGAATTTTCGACTTACCATATTTGATAATTTTTTGTGTTCTCTCCAGCAATGCGATCAACAAACTTCAATTCTTCAAGTAAATCAACACCCAATGCCTCCAGCACAACTCGCCTGAATTGCCATACCTAAACATGAAAACTTAACCATTAACTAACAACTCTGTAGTACAATATAGTCTACAAAACAACATCCTAGCCCTCCTCCGACCCCCATGCCTCACCCAAGACAACAAAACAAGCTAAGGGTTTATCCAAATCAAGCTTCACAGTTAAACACACACAGGTGACATATAGGAGTTTAAATCAGTAGCAGATCCACTGTGAGTTCTGCATAACCCACAGCTCCTGGCTCGAACCCCATATACATGTGTCTCACTTAGTGTGTCCAAATATAGTATGTATGTGTGAAAGAAAAAGGTATAGCTAGACTCAGGGACGAATTTACTATACAATTTATGGTGCACGTGAACCCATGGTCTTTTCGCAAAACTAAGTATTTATGTACATATTTTCTAGAACTGATCTAATATTACTTGCGACCACCCATGCTACAAAAAGGCTTAATGGTGCACTTGATTGAAAGCTAAGTTATTTACCAAGAGGAAGAACGATCAATTCCCACTGAATCCATTTTTTTTTTCTCCTTCTTTAGTAGTGCACCCATGTTCTAGAAATCCTAAATCCTGGTTTAAACCCATATGAAATGTTATGGTTTTAAAGCTTCCTACAGCCTATGAATCCAGGCCAATTATCTCACAAGCTTAAATAACATTTAATTTCGAATTCAAACTCTACAACCTAAGGTGCAAAGTTACCATTTTTTTACACGACAATTCCAATTATATAGTACCAAAATAATCCCACCTAAATTCCCAAAATACTACATTACCAAAAACAAAAAGAATAGGAAACGTAGTTACAGAGACTTACAGTGTAATTTCCAGGGTTTAACTGAATAGCTTCAGCAGTAAGCTGAAGGGCACGTGGAGACCGCTCATTGGCTAAGTAAATTGCCCTGAAATAGTCCATTGTTTCCGAGAAGTCTTCCGTGTAGGCTATGGGAACAACCGGGCAGGGCCCGTCGTCTTGCGGAACGGGCTTTACATCGGCCCAATCGGGCCTTTCCTTGAATGGAATTCGGGTTCGCTTTTCTTCACTAGAGTCCATTTGCTGCTACTCGGGTCACTGATCAGATCGGCGGTTGTTTAATAGTGGAATTGGCTGTCAGAGTTAGCAGGGATAGGAGTAGGGTGGTTCAATTAAAAGGAAAAAAAAAAATATATATATATATATAATATAAAGCTAGGCATAGATAAGGTGATGTGACACCTCTCTATAGCTTAGAATCATAATCTCCAACCTTTAATGTTCATTATTGTATTTTTCTTATTTAAACTCAGGTATCGGGTGAATAGTTATAAGTTTGAGACTTTGAGTGGTAAGAAAATGATGTTTAGCTTTAAACGGTGGATGTCTATGGCTGAAGATTTAGAAAATGCATTCGCAAGAGAGTCATCATCAATTCATTTCTTCACCTATCACTTTAAAGGTTAGCTTTTGCTGCTAAACATAATTCTGTAGTTGTTAAACAAGTTTCAGTGGCCTTTCCTGTTCTGCCTATTAGTTGCAAAAAAGAAAGCTTCTCAATGTAATTTAATTGAAGGTAAAAGTAAAAGGGGTCCAAAACTTTATGAAAGTGGCCTCTAATCTAAGGTAAAAGTGAGAAAAACTGACAGGCTGCATTTCTAGATCAACAACATTGACATATACAGATTTTAGGATTGAGCAACCCCTTCGATGATTCTGAATCGTGTGGTACAATTTAGTAGCTCCTTTTTGTCGGTTCATATCATTATGGAGGATGAAAAAGAACTAGCTTGTAGCCAACAAAAAAAAAAAAAAAGAGATTGCAAATGGCTTGAACTTATTCTAACTGTTGAACTCCATTTTTTGGACTACTAAGTCATGTACCCTGTGAATATTTATTTACATTTGATTTCAAGAGATCTAATTATTTAAACATTGTTTAGTCTTTTTGGCACTTCCTTTTTATTATCTGTGTATCAGTTTTCGACATTAATAATCAATATAGGGAATTATGCACTTTGGTTATGATGTAAAAGCAATAATGAAAAATTTTCATGGATGGCAATTTGAGAGAGCGGAGTTCAAGAATATTAAATTACTTCTCTCCTGAATAATTTTTGTCAAAACTTGACCAACCTTGATCCC
This sequence comes from Lycium ferocissimum, assembly GCF_029784015.1. Taxonomy (NCBI): domain Eukaryota; kingdom Viridiplantae; phylum Streptophyta; class Magnoliopsida; order Solanales; family Solanaceae; genus Lycium; species Lycium ferocissimum. Next base: position 35,968,656 of record NC_081345.1, on the reverse strand, counting down.
ACTGGCATGTTGCATCCACATTTTTTTTTAATAAATTAATTCAGTTTAAATGCCAAAGTAAGGTATATTCCTATGTAAATGAGTATCTCAATTTAGATATGTCATAAATGATCATTTCCTTATTTATGAATGATTACATCTAAATGATTTAGTCTTGTGCATCTTTTTCCAGGTTGCTCTTGATTTGGCTGTGAGAAATGTTGAGGAGCTAGAAAAGTTTCTTGCTGGTGTTCCTCAAAATATCAACTCCAATTTTGTTGCCTATGGATAGCTTATTGTTGTTAATGAAAAAGTTTATGTTCATTTATATAAATTAAAATTGTATCTTCTCAAGTGTACAACTAAAAATAATAATCTAATTATTTTAATTTATATGGTAATTAGTGTTGTAAGATGATACTTATAAATTTTAATTTTAATTTTACCTATTCATCGATCTATTAATACTCGAGTTGATTTTTCAGATGATTACTCAACTAATAGGTATTATCTCATACTCAAAAAGTCACTTTCTTTGTTGAAGGAAATTATAATCAAGAAGAAAGGTGACTTTCTAAGATAATAGTAATTATTAGTTGAGTAACCAACTGAGAAATCAACCCTTTAGTATTCCTTAAATCATTAGAATAGTTCGTAAATTCACTGCGGTCTACTATGACCGCGCGAAGCGCGAGCAACTTTACTAGTCGAAAAGGAATGTTTAGTTTGACGATTGACATCATTTTATTTAAACGTTAATTAAAGTAGACATGTTTTAAAATCACAAGGGTTTATTCTTTATACAAAAAGATCCTTACATTACATATAAAAATAAAATATTAATTTTACAATATTATTAATATATATATATATAGTGTCTCAAGTAGAAAAATATTTTAATGAATTAGGTAGAATATAACTATAAATAGGGTAGTGTAATAATATGGATACGCATCTTAATGATATTCTTTTTTATGTCTTTACTTTTCACATAATATCATTGCACTTAAGGTCCACGACCCACGGTTTATATGAGGTTGTATTAGAGTGTGAAATACAAGCTAAAGAATTCCTTTCATTTTCTTTTTCACCATAATCTAATTTCATATTTAATTCTAACTTGCTTCTTTTCATTTTGTTTTCTATTTTTTTTTTTATTTCTTTATTTCTTGTTCCTTTTTTAATTTCTTTTTATTTTCTTTTTTATCTTCATAATCTAATTTCATTCACCTTTTTGCAATTTTTATTTGTTTTTCTTTTTAAATTTCAGGTGATTTTCATTCTTTTTCCTTTTCTAATTTCATTTTTTTCGAATTTTTATTTTATTTTTTTCATAATCTAATTCTACAAACCTTTTGCCTCCTTTATCTTTTTCAATGAAAAGGATAACTGATATACTATCTTTTCTATTTTTTAATTTTTTATATCTCAAAAAATAATTTATTCTAGCATATAGTATATCAAATCTGTAATTGTTGAAGTATACTGTTACAATATATTATGATACCCACATGGCATATATCATATACTAAGAGGGTATCATACATGACTTGTGGTCCATTCCTTCGAGAAAAGCACTCAGTCCTATGATACCAACCAGATATATATCATATACAGACAAAATATCATAGAGAACTGATTCATCCCTTCAACAAAAACACAACTCAATCATCTATGATACCCATATGGTATATATCATATTCTGGCCTGGTATCATAGGAGATTAATTCATTCCTTCAAAAAAATACTAATCGGTCCTTTATGATGCCCACATGGTATATCATATATGCGAGAGGGTATCATAGAGGATTGGTTTATTCCTTTAATAAAAACACAACTCAATCATCTATGATATCCACACGGTATATTATCACATACTAACATGTATCATGAATAAATGACGCGCATAATATATACCATGATGGTATCATGAAGAACTGCTGAAGTCCTTGAATTAAATAGTCCCCAGTCCTCCATGATATCGTCATGGTATTAAAAAATCTCGAGATGGTCTCATGCAAGACTGCTGCAGTCCTTCAATGAAACACTTATCAAGAGTCCTCCATGATACCATCATGGTATAAAAATATATTGAGATGGTATCATGCAGGACTGCTGTAGTCCTTCAAACACTCTTCAATAGTCCTCCGTGATACCATCAGGGTATAAAAATATACTGAGATGATATATATTATATACGGACACGGTATCTAGAGGAATGGTCCATCTTTTTTTTTTTAAGAAAAATACAATTCTGTCCTCTACGATACATATATGGTATATATCATATACTGACAGGGTATCATGGATGAGTGTCCCACATGATATATCATATATTCACAAGATATCATAGAGGACTAATTTATTTCTTAAAAAAATAGCTCAGCCATCTATGATGCCACATGTTATACATCATATACTGACATGGTATCATAGAGACTAGTTCATTTCTTAAAAATTTAAAAATATTTCTCAATCCTCTATGATACCTGCATAGTATATATTGTATACTGATAGGGTATCATAGGTCCTTAAAAAAACTCATTAGTGCTTTATGATACCCACATGGTATATATCATATGCTGATAGCATTTCATAATAAACTGATTCAATCCTTAAAAAAGAAAACCTCTGATCCTTTATACTCACATGATATATATTATATATTGATCGAGTTTCATAAGGACAAATTCATTCCTTCAAGAGAAAAAAAAAGTTATAAAAAAATATAACAAATTGAGTTTAAGCTTAATTTTTATATCAATTAAGTATATGTTAATTTTTACAAAAAAAAAAAAAATACAAAAAATAAAGTCAAAATTAAATACAAGTTTTATTTTATTTTCAAAAGAAAAAAATTCATAAGAATATATTTTTTTATTAATAAATAAATTAATAACTTTAGCATTTATCTTAATTACTTCTTGTTGTGGTCTAATTATTTAATTTTTTTCTAAAATTTTATATTAAAAGAAAACAAAAACAAAACTAGAAAAAGAGAAAATAAAAAAAGAAGACAGAACTAAAAAACACAAAAAAGGAAAAGAAACGAAGGCTAAAAAGGAAAAGTAAAGAGTGACGCCAAACAAATTGTTTGCTCCGGTCAAAAAGAAGGTGGGGGCACTCGGTAATATGTTTGTACCTCATGGGTAACTTCAACAATTACTCGGTATGGGGGCACATACGGGTAATTATTTTAATTTTAAGGGGCAATTTCTGTGGTTTCCCCAATTGTTTGCTTCGATCAAAAAAAGGGTGGGTGCACTCGGGTAATATGTTTGTGTTTCATGGGTAACTTCAATAATTACTTGGTACGGGGGCACGTACGACTAATTATTTTAATTTTAAGGGGCAATTTCTGTGGTTTCCCCAATTGTTTGCTTCGATCAAAAAAAGGGTAGGTGCACTCGGGTAATATGTTTGTGTTTCATGGGTAACTTCAATAATTACTTGGTACGGGGGCACGTACGACTAATTATTTTAATTTTAAGGGGCAATTTCTGTGGTTTCCCCAATTGTTTGCTTCGATCAAAAAAAGGGTGGGTGCACTCGGGTAATATGTTTGTGTTTCATGGGTAACTTCAATAATTACTTGGTACGGGGGCACGTACGACTAATTATTTTAATTTTAAGGGGCAATTTTACGTGGTTTCCCCGCAAAATTAATTCTGATCAAATTTTAGAAGGTTCAACCAGAGGATTAGAAAATGCAAGGCGAATAACTTCAAAAATTTAACATGAGGGCAAGATTAAAATACGAGAAATAACAGTAACAGAACATTAAGAATGAAGAACATAACGAGCAATCGAAAATGGTCTTCACTCTTCACCACACGAGAAGGAGCTAAAGCCAATATTGATACAACAAAAAAGTTTAGACGACAATATTTTAAAAAGTCTACTACTCCATGATTCATAATATTTGGGATATCTTCTTGTTACGTACATTGAAAGAAAGTGTCAAGATAAATTTTGCACTGTCCAATCACTTATAAATTTATTTACAATAGGAAACATAAAATTTCTTAAATTAGAAGCATTTATTTATGATTATAATTATAATCTTTAAAAGATGATAAGTGACATGTTATAGCTGATTAAATTAGAGGTAAACATATTTGCTTTGTCAATATATATATAATTAAATTAAATCTTTTGATTAAAATGGCAAAAAAATTACTATAAAAATTAGTGGCACACGTGGTTGAAACTAGGGGTGGGCGTTCGGTTTTTCGGTTCGGTTTTATCAAACTTCGGTTTGCTATTTCGGGTTCGTTTTTTGAAGGTGGACACCAAACACCGAACCAAACTAGTTCTGTTCGGTTCTTTCGGTTTCGGTTTTTTAAAGTTCGGTTCGGTTCGGTTTCGGTTTTTTCAATTCGGTTTTTTTAATATAATATTAGAAGCGATTCCATACACTAATTCATATTCTCAAAAGCAATAAAACATAAAGCGATAAATTGAAATCAAAATCAAACAAACGGATACACAAGAACAAAATACTATAATCATGACATAAGATTACTAGATGTTATATATACATACCGTAAGAATAATTAAGAAAACACATAAAGGACATATATTAATCTAAGAGACATCTTAGTTACCTTTTCTTTGTTAAGGATATTTGATTTTTTCGTTAAAGAAAATTAGGGATACAAATGCAAAGAAGACTTATTACAATTGGGTTTTTTTTTTTTAAACCTAATTAGGTCCTATTTTAATTTTTTGGGTAATGTATTAAATTTCGGTCGCGTTCGGTTTTTTCGGTTCGGTTTTTTATGAAACTTCGGTTCGGCTATTTCGGTTTCGGTTTTTTGACGATGGGCGAAAACACCGAACCAAACTAGTTCGGTTCGGTTCGGTTTGTTGAAGTTTCGGTTCGGTTGCGGTTTTTCGGTTTTTTCGGTATTTATCACCCGGCTGAATTAAACGGTGCCTCGTTGTGCATGAAGAGACGCAACTTGTTTCCTTTTCACATATATATACTAACTAATCATTTTGTCAAATTAGAACCGACCAGGTCACATTCGTAATAGTGATATCAACAAAGGTTAAATTGGTAATATTTATTTTCACTGACTCTTCACTCTGGAAAATCGAAGCTTCTTTTACTTTCACTATTTTTTTTTCCCTATTTTGACTTGAGAAATTGGTATATTCCCTGTTATTTCCTTGTTTTTTTCTTCATTTAGGTAATATTTTAACAGTGCTGTGATCTTTGATATCCCCATAAAAAAGGGTCTTTGCCTAAGCAGTCAAATTCAGATTTTATTTCTTTCAGATCATTGTTGAATTAGTTGCTCTTTCTTTACTGTGGTATGTTTCTTTAACTAGCATTACTTTTTTGTTACTTGATTTTGATTTTGATTTTGTTTTGAATTTTGGGTCTTGTGTTTCTTGCTTTTCTTGGTTTTGTAGTGCTTCAATTTGCTGGAAATGAAATGAAATTTAGGAATTTATTTGATGATTATAGTTTCCCATAATTTGGCCTTAAACGGTAAATTATATTAATAGTAGTATTGGAATGAAATGGGTCCATTTGTCGGTTCTTTGATACACACCATGTATTGATGCTTTATAATTTGCTGATTTCATTTGGATTTTCATAGAAATTCAGTGTCATTGGAGATTAATATTATTGTTTTGTAATCTTGCATTGTGTTGTGAAGTTACAACAAGAACAAAAACATACCCAGAGTAATCCCACAAAGTGGGGTCTGAGGAGGGTAGGATGTACGCAGACCTTACCTCTAACTTTTGTGGGCGTGTGTTGTGAAGTTATTAGAAAAAAAAGACTTGATTTTTTTTGGTTTTGACTTTGAACTTGTTATGTTCTTCTAATTGTTGCTTGTTTTTACCTCTTAGTGTTGGAAAATTAAGGGTCTATTTGTAGAGATTGTGTCTTATCTAGCATTGTGCAATTAGAAAGGAAGAAAAAAGGATAATATTACCTTACCTTTTCAAAAAAAGAAAGAGAATAAAAGGATCAACACCTCTTTTGATTTGACTTTGAACTTGTCGTGTTCTTCCCGTTGTTGCTTATTATTTTAGATTTAACCAATTTGATGAATTACTCCTAAAGGTTGACATCAAACTAGTGCTAGTTCACCTCAAACTAGTGCTAGTTGATGAGAGTTACTTCGGAAACAAAAAAGTAAAGTCAAATTTACATCCAAGTGCTGGAAAATTAAGGATCTGATGATAATAGTTTCCCCTAAATTGGCTTTAAACGATAAGTTTAGGAGTAGTATAATTTCGTGATTTCATTTGGGTTTTCACATAGGAATTCAGTGTCATTGGAGGTGAATAGTATAATTGTGTAATCTTGCATTGTGCAAGTATGAGGAAGAAAAAAGAAAGACTCACACTTCTTTGGTTTTGACTTTGAACTTGTTATGTTCTTCCAGTTGTTGCTTGTTTTTACCTCTTAGTGTTTGAAAATTAAGGATCTGTATTTATAAATTTTGTGTTATCTTGCATTGTGCAATTAGAAAGGAAGAAATAAGAATGATATCACCTAACCTTTTCAAAAGAAGAAAGAGAAGAAAAGGATCCAAACCTTTTTCTTTTTGGATTTGATTTTGGACTTGTTATGTTCTTCCAGTTGTTGCTTATTTTTACATCTAGTAGTTGGAAACTTAAGGATTTGTTTGTCAGAAATTTTGTCGTTGCCCTTTGTCCTTTACACCTCAGTCGTCTTTTTTCTCTTTTTATTACAATGAATTCGGAATTGATATTTCTGATAGAACAATACATCAGTACGGACAAATTTTGCTTTGCAGGTATAATTAAAATGAATTGCAACTATCATTGTTAATCTCTAAGCATTTCCTCAATAAATTTAAACTTATTTGTAATCCTTCGATTTAAGTATAATTTGAAATCCATACTATTGCATTCATATGAAACTATACGTGGATCTCAATTCCTACGGTCAAGTTTATAAACACGAATACCATTTTTTCTAGTTAAAAGTTTTAAATAGAAAAGTTTTAAATCATGCGTTGTTGTGCGGAAGGTCTATTGGAAACAAGCTGTCTACCCCACAAAGGTAGGGGTAAGTTCTGCCGCCACAGGATATTTCGTAAGCGGTGTCGATATTTAAAGAAGTGAATAAATGAATAAAGCACGATAACGGCATCAGAATTTAGATAACCATAATTAAAGTGCTATGCAACAACTCTCCTGTACGAGTTTTCATTTTTGAAACATTTCTATAATAGACTCATTAAGAATATTACTAAATACATCTTAGTTACTACTTTTTAGATGAAGAGTAGGATTACAATGTGTTTTGCAGAAGCTTAACTGTTTAGTTGTTGCTTTGCTTGGTTCTAGTCCTTTTTAGTATTTAGGGAAGGAGTCAAAGGATCAAAACCTGGGCTTCAGTAGTTTTTCGGAATAAAGCTCTAAAATTTAAAAAGTTTTTGTGGCAGTGGATTTGAACCACCAACCTCAATGCAAAAACGATGCCTTTTACCATCGCGCCAACGCTATACTTTGTGACAAGGGGTGTCATTCTACATATATGTCGCAAATATTTCAGTTTGCAGATGATTTATATATATAAGTGAACATATTTTTTGGCCAAGCAGTGTCATCCGACACTGCTGCCAGCTCAACATGCCTACGCCCCTGGGTCTGGGTACATCCTACCCTCCCCAGACCCCACTTTTGGGATTACACTGGGTATGTTGTTGTAAATGTTTTAAATCATCAACAGACCAAGGTTTCTTTTACCTTGATTTTATAATATTGTCTAGTATCCTTAGACAGTTACCAATTTCAAAAAAAATACTGTCTAGTACCCTTAGCAGAGACAAAAACTCATTTTCTTTTCATCTTTCACATTAAGACTCTGTTATTTCTTTTTAAGGTAAGTACTACTGTCTAAAAAATTCCCTGAAAAAAATACAAACATCCCTATGGTTGTACGGAGTCCTATAGAAGATTTATGATACAATGTACTAGTTTCACTTTACACCGTGTCATCCATGCATGGATTCAGGAGGAATTCTACCATAGGCCAGCAAATCCAAATTGAATGCTCTTAGTTGGAAAAAAAAAAAAAAAAGATTCTAAATTTAGAACTTTTATTTATTTTGATCGTGCCATTTACAGTTCTCTCTTCAGCAAGCTTGATATACCTGAGTATAGGATATGGTGCGTACACGAGCACTTCTTGCTCAATGCTTGCCTGGTTTCATATCTCAAGACCGAGGATGTCACGTGTCAGTCATATCCGACAAAGATGTTCATCTTCCCACACCCGCTGTAGAGATAGTTCCATCAAAGGTATACCTTTTTTAGCTGGTTTCAAGAAGTTCCCTTTGTTTTTCAGTTTTCTTGAGTCTCACATCTGCATTAATTTGAGCAGGCTGCTCATCCCTACAAATATGCTGGCGAGACTGTAGATTTGCAAGGAATTGATTTCTTCAAGGTACAAATAATTCACTTATTTTGCTATTGATACAAATTGTTTCAAGTGAAGTAGCTGGTCCTAAGTCTTGGGAATGCGTGGCTACTCATAGCTCTTTCCTTATTTGAATTCCGGGAGCTCTACTTAGTCTTCGAGGAGGTGGCTGACATAGTGACATGGCAGGAAATAACCTAGGACCGATATTTCTAGTTCTGAAAATTGTTATCTTCCTTTGAGAAGTCATTGGTACCTGTTTTCTGAAAGTTTTTTTTTTTTTTTTTTTTTTTTGCAAAATTTTGGTATAAATTTTTTTTTTTTTTTTTTGATAAGTTAAATAATTTTATTAACAATTGGTGGGAACCCCATATTACAAGCCATATACTAGAAGAAGAGAACCTACACCAAAATATTGTTCTCAACAAAAGAGGTCCAATTCTCTATACAAATTGGGACCTCGTAAGTACACCAAAAAGAAACTAGGGACAGGGCACTACTCTGCATCTTTACAAAATCAAGTTCCACCCCTTCAAAAGCCCTTCTATTCCTCTCTTTCCAAATGACCCACATGATTGCTAAGGGGGGCAACACACCATGCTCTCGGGCTTTTCTTCCCCCTTCTATGAGTCCAACTTTGCAAGGCCTCCTTCACCGTACCCGGCATAACCCATTGTATCCTAAACAAATTGAGGACCACCCTCCATAACCGGCTTGCCATCTTACAATGCAACAAAAGATGATCTACACTTTGGCCCGCACTTTTACATATGAAACACCAACTGACATAGGTGATTCTCTTCTTTCTCAGATATAAAGAAGCAAACAATCCTTGGTGCTCTAGGTATTCCAAATGGAGTCGGGGAGAAAGTCCCTTCCTCCCTCATTAGCAACCTCTTATAAAAAGAGCTAACAGTGAATAAGCCGTCACCACTCTCCCACCACCTTCAGACATCCGATAAGTTGTTTGGCGTGTTTAGCCCATACAAAAGCTCTATCAAATTGTGAAACTCTTCCATTTCCCAATCATGAAGGTTCCTTTTGAATCGTAAATCCTAGTGAATAACCCCCTCGTGAGCCCTATAAATTTGTTGGACTGTCATCTCTCTCTGGCATGAGTCCAAGAATCCCAAATGTAGTCAATTTGACCCTCATCTCACAAAATGGGCCATCTCTCTTGAAATTGAGAGAGTATAGTTTTACAGTCGGATTTGTGCTTTCACTTGAAAATCATGCATGCGCTATTGAACTATCCTGAGCTTAAATGGATATGCGTAAATTCTCTTTTATCCAAGTGTTCAGCTGCTAAAAGATTTTAATAATTAACTTGAATGTGCTTGTTTCTATATTATGCAGGGTAGAGTCAGTGTCGCTGATATAATTGGATTTACTGGTTCAGAAACAATATCCTCAAAGTCAGATGGTAGGTACACTTTGCTGGTTTCTGCTTAGGCCAAATGTAATAAATAATTCTTAACAGGTTTTGGTTTTAGATATTGTAAAAGGGCATTGAATAATCAGTTTTAACTCCTAAGTCGATCTGTTGCACTACAGGACATCTTAAATCTTGGGACAGCTCAATTGATCTTGTTAATGTTCTCAAGCATGAGATTCGGGATGGACAGCTGAGTTTAAGAGGCAAAAGGGTGCTTGAGGTACTTCATTTGAAATCATTCGGTGTGATTTACATGCATTCAGCCATTTATTTACCTCATCTTCACTATTGTTAGATAACAATGAATTAACATGCATATTTTGAAGAATCTACATCAATCTACACACAAATTTCTATAATGATCTGTTCAAACACCTGGTAGCTTTTTTGCTAAGCAAAGAAGTATGTGACAAATATAATACCTGTTTAGTAGCACAATTTTGGACTTGGTATCAACAGATCCTAAGAAACATGTGTTAGAGGTTAGAAGCAAATTATCTTTATGATTCCTTTTGGACACCGCCAATTTAACTGCAGCGCAAAACTTGTGTCGAAATGGACACTGCAAATATGGATCTTTTGGAACTTGGTATAATCGTTTTAAATTAGCTTAGAGGACCTTGATGATGGCATAGGCTGACAGCAAGCAGAATATCATAAAGCTTGGTTCAGGAGCATCCTTTTTGTGCCAATGGACCTTAGCCTAAGTATTTTTGGAAAAATAACTATTTGCATCTAAGATAATAAGGCCCTTAAGATGCATCATCAGTTGGTGCCTTTTGAATTGTAGCTTATTTCATCAAAAGATTTATGCACGTGATATACTGCACATAGCCACCCACAATGTGTCTTGCCATGCATAAGGTTCTTGAAACTTTTCCATAAATAACTTGTGATTGTTGTTGGTTAGTGGTGGTAATGCTGGCACTGAATAGGGTCTTAGCCCGCATATATTTTGGTACTGTTATTAGGCCCGTTTGGATTGGCTTATAAGTTGCTTATAAGCTGTTTTCAGCTTTTTTGAGTATTTGGCTGGCCAGCTTAAAATCATTTTGTGCTTAAAATAAGCTAAAAAAATAATTGGGCCCGTTTGACTTAGCTTATCTAAAGCAGCTTATAAGCTGCAAACAACTTATAAGCCAAAAAAAATAAGTTGGGCTACCCCAACTTATTTTTTTTTAGCTTATAAGCTGTTTGCAAACAGCTTATAAGCTGCTTAAAATAAGCCCATCCAAACAGGCTCTTAGCGTTGCTTGAAATCTTTATCTTTGATCTTGTGATACATTTCTTGGTGATTTGATGCTTAAATGACATGTTTGTGCCTTTAGCATTTGCTTAAATTGCAGCTTTGCTTGTCATTCAGTCTATCATCATCTCTCATAGCTATAGGAGTTGAAGTAGCCTTACCAAATTGTATTCGCAATATTCTGCTCTTTGTGGAAGTTAATTCTGTTTTCTTTCATGGACTTTTTCCTTTCAGCTTGGTTGCAGTTATGGGCTTCCTGGAATTTTTGCTTGTTTGAAGGTAACGGCTTTAATGTAGTCTTTCCAGAAATCTATGACAAATTTAATTTTGAATTTTAAGTTTGAATTTCATTGGTGTAAAGTCTGTAGTATTTCTAAAACTGAATCTGGGCACACAAAGAGTGTCCACTGCTGGAGATAAATCAGTTAATTCTGAGAAGTCGTGTCTTGATTTTATATTTGTCACTAATCATCACCGAACTATGCTCATCGCTTCGAACCAAGTTTCTTCAGAACTCAATAGAAGTCATTTAATCCCAAGTTTGTCAGTATCACGAGATCTTTCTTCTTATTCCTTTCTTCGGCGAAATTTGGCTGTACATTCAAATACTAGCACATTGTAAACTAGCACATTGTAAGTCTCAATCTCAAGCTAGTTGGAGTCGGCTATGAGATTTTTCACTATCCACTATACTCCATTTGTGCCCTCGTTTCATTCTAATAGTCAATAATTTTGGTTCTCTTGACACCACAAATTCCATGTTTCTAATCAGATACAAATCTTTAACAAGATTAAAAGACTCATAGCAATTAATGGACCTAATTTAAGCAAACCAAATGGCTAACTCTTCTCCCGCCTATATGCATTTTTTTCCGATTGTATTCTATCTAGGACTTTAAGAGACTTTAGGTCTTTTGAGACAACTTTCTCATTTATGATTTTAGGTCTGTTTCGTTCCCTTTTAACGCCTTTCAACCATCATGGTTGCACTTACACACCTATATGCCAGTGCATTTGAAGGTCTTGTAGGACTAGGCCAATTCAAGCGATCTTCTCACATTTTATTCTCTACATGTGCTACTTGCACTTTCTGCAGAATGTGTTTTTTTCTATTCTTGAATAATTAGTTATGACTGCACATCCATCTTAACATTTACATTTTTGTGACATCCATCTCATAGATATAATGGACCTTAGAGAAAAGTTATCCCACATAATATTATTGACCTAACTACCATCTTATAGAACTTATCTTTCACTTTGGTAGGTATTATTCTACAACGTAACACCCGATAGTACTTTTCCATTTCAACCGTCCAATTTTGTGGGACAACAACCATGAATAGAACTTACCTTTCAACAACCATTTTATAGAACTTACCTTTCACTTTGGTAGGTAATTTTTCACAGCGTAACACCCAATAGCATTTTTCTTCAACCATCCTATTTTAATTTTATGTGTTACATTTTGTCTACTGTATGATTCCTGGAGCATCGAGCTTTGATAATCTAAACTTATGCATTTTTAACTTTTTATCATGACCACACAAATTTGCAAACCCAACTTGTAGATAACTAAAGCTATCATCTATGGTTTTCAAGGAAGAATTTAAGAGGCTCGAAATTTCAGTTTTTCTCAGAAGTATATCCTGGCCAAAATAGATTTACCCCAGTTAAATGGAGCACCTTTTTGGATCTTGCCAGACTTTATATTTAGTGACAAGTTCTCCCCAAGCAATGAACACTAGATTGCACAGTTTTGAATGGGTGTCTTGTGAACATGAAGAACCTACTCGACCTGCAATGGAAACAACTGGTTTTGTGCAAGGACCAAGACATAGAAATCTTAAAAACCTCTTAGGTTCCTGTTTTTTAATCAATAAATTAGTTTCAAGATCCTGAATGGTGCAGGTCGACAGTTTGCATTCTTTGAGAATATATTGCAACTGTCATCACTTAGGGGGACTTAAATAATGAAGGAGGTAGCCATTAAGTCGAAAATTCGACTCATGTCACAACTCGCAAGTGTGTGAATCCAATGACGGAGTTGCAAATTTATAGGAGTATGAACATGGTAGCTGAAGTCCAATTGTAGTGAACTTTGATGGGTATAGCTCCATAGGACTGTTTCTTTCAAGTTACTTCAATAAATTGATGTAATATAAACTCTTGCAGGGAGCTTCAACAGTTCATTTTCAAGACCTCAGTGCAGAAACTATAAGATGCACTACAATCCCTAATGTTTTAGCAAACCTTGAGCAGGCCCGTGATAGGCAGACCCGCCAACCTGAGAGTCCTTTGACTCCTTCAAGACAGATTCTTGCTCCAGTGGTTCACTTCTATGCTGGGGAGTGGGAGGAACTCCACACAGTCTTATCTGTGGTGAGGAATGATATATCTGAGGTACCAACAGGAATGAGCCGTAGTTTGTCAGAGGAGGATTTCATGGATGGTTGTAGTAGCCAAGAGGGGAGCATACTGGGGCTCGAGTCTTCCTTTAGGAGATCTAGGAAGCTCTCCGGAAGCAGAGCATGGGAGAGAGCTAATGATGCAGACAATGCCGAAGGTTATGATGTAATTTTAATGACTGAACTTCCCTACTCGGTGCCTTCCCTCAAGAAACTATATGGGCTTATAAAAAAGGTATACTTTAACTCTTTAACCATGCTGATGAGTTTCCGTTTGCACTCCGTATTTTAGCCTTTATGGGTGTGTTCTTACCGAACACGCCCCTATATTTGAGTTTTACACATCATCTATGTTTCTTGTTATTTATGAGAAAGTATTGGGTACTGCAATTTTCATTTTGCAAGTGCTGCTTCCTGTATTTTTTTCATTTAACTGGATAGAGCTGTGACCAGTTTTCACCTTCTGTAACCTATCAGTGTCTGAGGCCTCCCTATGGAGTAATATATCTGGCTGCGAAAAGGAATTATGTGAGCTTTAACAGTGCAGCACGCCATTTGAGAAGTGTGGTCGACGAGGAAGGTGTTTATGGTGCCCATTTAGTGAAAGAGCTAACAGATCGAGAGATTTGGAAATTCTTTTTCAAATAAAGGACAGTCAACTTCACTACCAATGCATTTCTTCAGCAGCCTAAATTTTATTCGTCTAACATTGTTCTTTCTACGCTTTTATATTTATGTTACAAGCTTCATGTTAAATTACTTGGAGCATCTTATGGTAGTCAAGTATTAAGATGAATGCATCTCCTGCTGGTCTACTTTTGTAGTTATTTTTGCTTGTGGACCTTTCTTTTCTTCCGTATTTGAAGGTGTAAATTAAATGTACATTATCTTGGTTTATACATGATGTAATGATCCTGCATTTTGGCTGGTTTGAAATGTCATATTAATCAATAATTCCTTTGATTGGTTTGAAAGCAGCTCTTGCAATGACTGTGTCATGGTCAAGTCTGTACGTTCGTTCAGCCTCCTGTGAGTTCTCTTGCAAGTTAAAATAATGAGCCAATAACTAGTTTCCCAGAATGACAAAATTGGATTAGTTTGGGACTAGTTCGCTCTTTGATAAAACTAATATCCAGTGTTTTGTTGGCGAGGAAGAAAATGATAACCTGACAAAATAATTAGTGGTTTTTAATCATGCATCCTCAAATACATCACAATAACTTGCAGGAAAGGCTTAAAAAAAGCAAGATAATTTTACTTTTAAAATGAGAAACAAAATGAAGACTTTGTTTAATGAATAATCAAACATATTGCAGAATACCTACACACACAATATAGTTTCACGTAGTAAGAATTGCTAGTTACTAATGGTATAATTCCTCCACTAAAATAGGGGTCCGACGTTTTAGTTCATTTACAGTTCGACCCACCATGTGGAATTCATTCCGATCCGCTTTTCTGTAAGTTTCAACCCACCATTTGCAATTCATTCTGATCCCCTTTTGTATTACAGAAACACCAAAAGTAGTTTGCAGTTTTTTTAACTTTTCAAGGGTCACCAACATTTTGACCAACCAAACATGAAAATATAAAAAACATTTCCCCCGGCTCATAATATTTTAAAAACATTTCCCAAAAGAAGAAAAATTCTCCAAATCAAACACACTTTGGTCCAACTCGAATCACTCATGAAGAATTGGCATGGATCGCGTCCGCCAACTTTGGCAATGTTCTTTTTATGTTGTCGTTTCTTTATCACAGTTCTATACTTTCCTCATACAGGAATCACCACGCCACATAAATTAAAGTACTACATGAGTTGAAAATTTCCCAAACTACAATGCACACACTCGATCACAAAATAGCCAAGCGGATAGAAGAAAAAATCCATAAACAAAAATTATGAAAAGGTGTAGCAGATTGAACTTCATTCGTCACCAACAAGGACAAGTGCAAATAATACATTCTTCCAAAGCAATGATGCTCTGTAGAACTCAAAATCCAATACATTCAACAAAACCATAAAGCTAAGTTCCATTCAAACTATCTCTTGTTGCATATCAAAATGAAATAGCATAAAACATGCAAAATTGGCTCAGGGAAGGCAATTATCGCTTCTTGGAGACACCAACAGTCTTTCCTCGGCGACCAGTAGTCTTTGTATGCTGACCACGCACACGAAGACCCCAGTAGTGACGTAAACCGCGATGGTTCCTGCCATGAGATAGTGAGAGATAAAGGACAAGCACATACAAGAAAGGTTTTCTGATAACTCGTATTGAAGTAGTTAATTGAGAATTTCATATGATATGCTAACAGCAAAAGTAGAAAACTAAGACCAACCTGATCTTCTTCAGACGTTCCAGATCATCCCTAAGTTTCATGTCCAGAGCATTAGATGTAACTTGTGAAAACTTACCATCCTTATAATCCTTTTGCCTATTCAAAAACCAATCAGGGATTTTGAATTGACGAGGATTTGCCACAATGACCATCAAGCTATCAATTTCAGCAGCAGAAAGCTCACCAGCCCTAGATAAAAGAGTAAAAGAAGAAATTTAGATAACTTTGCAAGAACTAAAGTATCAAAGTCAGAAAATTTTGTGCAGCACAAAAGTTTTGAACGGTCAGTGCGGAAGTTTCATGTATAGGACACTTAGAATTGATAAATACTGTATAATTTCAGTGCAGACTGAAGACCATAAATACTGGCTGATTAAGCCAATATACTTCTGTAAATGCGAAAATAATTCATTTCTACCACTCTCTACTAAGAAACATGTTCTCTCTCACTGACGCTTGGCATCCTTATTCTTAATACAGTAAAGTAGCCACAACCTAATGTGTCCACATAGGCTAACCTTTAGTCCAAATACTTTGACAGCATTATGTGTGTCAGCCTATAATCACAACTAAGCGAATCCATCCGCCAAAGGGGTCATTTTATCATTCTTTCCTCTTTACGAGTAATAGATGAATGCCTCCCCCTCCACTAAATACATAATAGAAAGAGAATCAGCTACCTTCATCCATCTCAATCTCTGAACCATATGCTGGTTTCTTAACAGTTTAATTGGTTATTTCTCAATACAACAAAAAAAAAAAAAAAAAAAAGAGCAGCAAGGCGCACAATTTGGGAAATTACATCCAATTAAGGTAAAGAATCCCTAAGTATCCAACAACATACCCACAAGTGGGGAAAGAATCCGTAAGTATCCATTTTCATTTTTATTTTAGCGAGGAAGCACTCCGTAAAATGAAAATATAAAACCAATATTTGGGGTAAAGTGGCAGATAAATCCAACATTGCAGACAAAAATAACCAATAAAAACATACATTCCCGAAATATACACAAAAAAAAATAATAATTATGAGATCAACATTAGAGCTCCATTATATAACTAAATGGGGGTAAAAAGGATTAATAGGGAGATAAACAAGGAGAAAAAAAAAGTGTGTAGTAACCTTTTGGTCATGTCGATATCGGCTTTCTTGCAGGCAATGTTAGCAAAACGACGACCGATACCTTTGATTGATGTCATTGCAAACATGATCTTCTGTTTCCCATCAACATTCGTGTTTTGTACACGAAGAATGTGCTGAAAATCTTCATTTGCAACCAACGACTGCCCGCACACCAACAAAAAATCATCATAAGCAATTCGAAAGACACACATATTTCAATAAGAAGATATATCTCACCATGATTAGGGTTTCAAATCCTGCTCTCTGATGCGGCTGCTTGGCGAAGACTCAAAAACCCTAACGCTTCTCCAACAGTTTCGGCTCATATATAGGCCCACTTGACATCTAGCCCACTGAAAATATTTGGTAATTTAAGTCCAGATGTTTGGAATAATGACTGCTGACTCCCTCAAGTTTGAAGAAAAACGATGTTTGCTCATAAAATGTCATGTTTGCTCCATAAAATGTCTAGTGGCATTAACTTGATCTCAGTAAAGGATTAATTTTGCAACAATAGAATATTTTCTCTTAACAAAATGGGAAAATGTTAAAAAGATTAAAAAAAAAAAAAAAAACCATTTTTTTTTAATTACATAGGGGGTAGGAGAAGAGGAAATGGGAGAAGGGATTATAAGATTCGAACTCTCACCAACAAAGTGAAAGTTCAAGTAGCCAACCAACTGAGCTACTAGATCCCCACAACCAAAATCATATGAAATTATGAGGGAACAAATATACACAAAGCAATTGCATAGCAACAATTGAAAAATCTTCAAGTCTTGCAGAATACAGTGTCCTATTAACTTCTAACGCTGTTAATTTACTTTCATTAGTCATCTATTCTCGAAGATGTTTAATTGTTTGTCATGTCATTTATTTTGAGCTCAAAAATAAATTTGTACATGCTTTCTTGAGATCTTCCATTCTGCTCCCTAGAGCATGGTTTAGTGTTTCACATTTTTTCATATCACCATTTTGTGGTTTTGTTCATACATATGTATAATTTTCGGTAAGTCAAGATTCATTTCATAATTAAAAGGGCGGTTCATCCGGGGCGGTCCCTCGAACCATAACAGTAGTCATTGTAGCATTTACAAAAATTTCCGGATAAAGATTCTGGGAATATCTGTTAGTAGCAATTACATTTGGATCATCCAAATTACAAAAGGATCTAGCATATGTAGTTCCCTTCATGTCTGCCCGAACACTTGCTGCTGCATACATGGGTGGAACTACCAATGTCTTCTTTTCTCCAAAAAAACTTTTTCTTTGCTCCTTCCCTGGCCAGTGCATCAACTACTGAGTTCTGCTCCATGTAGTCATGTCCTACCACCGACTTTCTTATCATCTCTAGGAAGCACCCGCATTCAAGAATCAAAGGAGCATATAAGTGTCATGGCCTTGCTCTAAGATAGTTAGTACCTCAGTTGAGTCACATTCCACTTCAAGGGGTATTAGCTTCTGTTCATGTGCTAGCTTCAATCCCTGCATTAAAACTGTTAGTTCTGCATGAATAATAAAAGAAATTGGCAGTCCTTTGGTAAAGCCTATGATCCAGTTTCCACTGCTATCTCTAATGACTCTCCCAATCCCTCCTATCCCAATTTTTCCATCAAAGGCTCCATCAGTTATAGAAGCCACTTTTTTTTTTGGCCGGGGGGGGGGGGGTTGAAAGGTTAATGGTGACATTGTTGCTGGGCTTAGTAGGGTTTCTTATGGGTAGGTATACTCCAAATCAACACTAATGGTGGTGCTGTAGCTAACAAGATTATGGAGGTGGCTGAAATGATTCCTATTTCTATTTTTTCAGATGTTCCAGAGACAGTAGGGAATAAGATCAACCCATTTCAAGTAAGTGTTAGACAACTTGTTTTTATGGTATCCCATGTGATTTGCCAATTATCCGGATTAAAGGTAATCATGGTGGCCCCAATGGAGCTTTGTGCACACACTTTATTCCAGAAGGAGGTAGCAATGGGGCATTCAAAGAAAATATGGTTCAAGGATTCATTTTGTGCATTACATTGTTGGCAGATGTTGGGGATGGGGATCTCTATAGAGGAGAGATAGCTGCTGGTAGGGAGTCTGGCATGGTTGAAGGTCCACATGAAGTATTTCATCTTGTTAGGAATCTTAAGTTTCCAAATCCAGTTAAAGTCCCTAGTCACGGCCTGTTGGGGATTCCTGGCATTGGAATCAATGATGCTATAAGCAGATTTGGTACTGAACTTTTCACTACTATGAAGGTTCCACGAATGGTGTCATATTTGGTGGAGTTGGAAGGGATGAAAGTGTTTTGAATTGCCTCAATGATGTTGGTGGAAACTCAAAGGGGATGAGGTGAAGGTGCCAACTGTTGTCATAGTAGATGTCAGCTACTTTGATGGGCCTAAGTATGCTGCTTCTAATTGTTCCTATGCTAGGAATCCAATTACTATACCAAAAAATAGTGCCCTTGCCATTGTGGATCTGTCACGCCACAAATTTGGAGCGGCGTGACCGGCACTCGGTGCCAAACTAGGCCCCGAGCGAAACACTCTAAATCTGAAACTCTGCTAAGGACTACCTGCACACCGACCATATCAACCAGCCGGCGAGACCGTAATCTGGATATACATAAACAATTGTTGTCTGTCTCGTCTGAACTGGGCACACACACACCCAAAATATATATACACAACTGAGCAAGCCGACGAGGCTGCTACGTAGGCTGAACAACAAAACTGAGAGCCAACATGGTTACATAATATCCCAACTACATACAATGCCTGCGTACCTCAGGAACACGAGGCCGCGTAAAAGACGGACAAGGCCCCGTCATATCCATATATACATGTCAAAATAGCATACCACCAAAGGGACTGCAGCTCCGGACCAAGTGGAGTGCACTGACTGCGGCTGAGTGGAAGGCCTACTGAGCTGAATCGTCTGTCCGACTACCTGAACCTGCGGGCATGAACGCAGCGCCCCCAGACAAAGGGACGTCAGTACGAATAATGTACTGAATATGTAAGGCAAGATAACAACTGAAATGAAACAACAAGCTATACTCTGGATATTTCAAGAAAGCATCTGGAGGTGCTCTACCTGGGTTGCCTCTCATATGAGATAAGATAACATCACGCTATAGATATAACTTCGTGACTCGAAGGTCAGGCATAGATAACATAACTCCTAAATAAAACTCTGTGACTCATAGGCCAGGTATAATCAACTCCATGACCCGTAGGTCAGGTATAAGCAACTCCGTGACCTGTCGGTCAGGTATAATCAACTCCATGACCCGTAGGTCAGGTATGCGCATCTCCGTGACCCGTCGGTCAGGCGATAACTCCATGACCCGTAGGCCAGGCGATAACTCCATGACCCGTAGGCCAGGCGTATACATATAATGATAACTCGAAGGCAACATAATAGCCTATAAACAACATATCCACTAATTATACCTCCTGACATTCAATTATCTCATATAACTCAACTATGCTTTGGCTAGTGTGGTCCTCCCTGCCATATTCATGAACTTTGTTTTCCAACGAGCCATTCTATTGTTGAGGTTATCTATGATGTATTGTTGAGGTTATCTATGATGTACTGGAAATCAGCATTAGTGGGCTTGTAATGAAAAATAGGAAACCCCAAGCACTTGCCTTGTTCATATATTTATGTTGCTTCTTTACATATCATTTTATGTTTGATTGAATGTCCCAGAAGGTCAGAAGGGACTTGTTAACATATGTTCCATTACTTTATTTTTCTTGCTTTCGGGTTCATTTTAGTTTTCCTTCCAGAAAACAATAGTCTACTGTAGAGAAGATTAAAAGGAAAGAAAGTTCGCATGTTACTTGATTCAGGACCAATCTCATTTAGCAATCGGATAACCTCCCAAAAGACCTACCATGGATTTAGTATCATCCACTAGCGAAGATGTGATGGACACTACCAAGTATCAGAACAGACTATAGTCCTTCAAGAGATAAATTATGTTGACAAACAAATGCAAGTTTGTCCACACTGCATTATTTTCCATCCAAAAACATGCGGCGGTGGCAGTGGCCTTAGCGCACCCAAATACCACTTCCCAGATCTGAAGGTCGGTCACCTTTAGCGTTAGTCACATTAAGTAGAAGTGAAAGCACAATAATGGAAGGTGAGAAAATCTCACCAGTCATTACATAAATGTTAGAGCATTCAAACATTAAGTTCAAATAAAACCAAAATTTGCATGCAAAGTTCTTGGCGTTGAATGCAGCCTCAAGTGCTTGGAGCCATCTTATTTTCATACAACCAACCCAAAGAAAAGTTAAAACACTGAGTTTCATGTACTTAGTATCAAGATTTTCAACCTTCATTATCCCATTCTCCTCATGTTTCGAAGAATAAAGGCAGTGAAGATATGCAAAAACAGAATGATCTGCATTATGCACTTCCTTCTGCCTGCTTCCTTGCTTCTTCCCGCATAACAGCTCTCACATATATCTCGTAACAACATCCTGTAAATAAATTAGGAAGATCAGAATGGCGGGTTCAGAAGTATTAGCATTCAACAGAAAATGGTGAAACTTATAAACAGATCCAATATCGATTGTTGCAAATTGCAGGCAAAATAAGCCAGCAGGGTATAAGGACCACCCCTCAGATGCGGGAATTACCTTGCTCCAAAAATACTAGCATTCAATAGAAAAGTAAGTACAACAGCTTTTTTCAGGATTCTGAAGTTAGTAAATAACAGACCGTTGAACAGTAAAGATGCTTGCAATAAACATAATTAATAGCTTCTGAATAACACGAGTTGATATGAATCAACAGCGCAGAAGCTTCTAATGTTCTTTCAATAGCTTCAAACATGAATGAGAAGCCAATACTTATGAAGGCTGGAAACTGATCATTGCAAATTATATTAAGAGCAGTGTAGATCATGTAGTCCCCTATGAGCAGCAAAGGGAGGCTGATATCAGATGTTGCATAGAACATATAGCCTTTGAACAAGACCTGGATGTAAGTCAACATAGCAGAAGGCTTTAAAGTTCTTATTTTCCCTTTGTTGGGGGATAATAGGTAATAGCAGAAGGTTCTAAAGCATTTCAATGTCATGGAAGTATATGACTGAGAAACCAATGACATGGATCTAATTATCGTCGAAAACAAAACTAAAAACTAATGTAGAGTAGCAAGACTATTAGTGACACGGTGTCACTACAGTCAGACCAAGTTGTGTTGACACTGACATCTATAACAAGCCACAAGTCAACAATAAGCAAAAATCGCAGTGTTATCCTGACTCTTATGATCACTCTTATTTCCATATCTATAAGTTGGAGAAAAGAGGGGCATAAGAAACCTTCATCAGAATTATACAGGGAGATTCACAATCTTATTGAAAAGAATCATATTCAACTGATATGATAAATACATTATACATTGTGCCTTCAGAACAATTACACATTCCTTTCCAAGTTTCCCTCCTGCCCCACACCAGAAAAAGATAAATACACTAGAATGCGAAGCAGTATATTTATATATTCCAACCACCATAGGCCCAAAAAAGTAAAAAAAGAAGCAGCAGCTGCCAGCTGGTGACAGAAAGCTGCACCCTTTTTAAAAATCCTAAAGCAGTTATTCCATGGGACTGAAATGGGATATGATTTACTACCTTCTTCTTCTGCTTCTAAAACCTACATTGACAATTTCTTTACACTCCTTTTTTTATGTCTCGTCTATTTAGTGCCTTGAAATGTGCCCTAAGCCCCCAAGGCACTGGCTAGTCAAAAAAATGGATAGGACACGGTTGTCTTCCTAGTTTTTCTTTTTTCTTTTGATAATTTAGAATCAGACAATTTTACGACGCTTCCATGTTATCATGTCCTGCACTTTTCTTATATATGTCCCTATCAAGCACAAATAAATTCATCTGAGAGGGCCAAGGTCCCAAGGAGAAGACAGTAATTATCTTATAAAAGAAGGGAGTCTAGCATATAGTACAGGAGGAGCTTCCTTAAAAAATGAAATAACTCTTGGGAATCGTTTGGTTTGAGGGATTGGATGAAATAATCATTGTACAAAAGAAATAGTTTTATGACATTAGTACAGATACTCTGCTCCTAACCCCAAAAGAATGGAATTATGAGTCAACGTTGGCCTGCATGACTCAATTTGAGGAACATGCGCAGCCAAGGGGGTGTCATGAAGAAAGTAACAACTTCACCAACTCTGCAGTACATACCCTTCTCCCTTACAGCTACATTCACAGAAAAATAAATAAAGTGAATCCAATATGTGGTGAACAACAAACCTGCTACTACAACAATAGTTAGAACATCTCCCACCCTTTTGAGGGTTCGTACACTCTGTTTATGTGATTTAAAGCGTTTCAAGGAGGGATCCGCTGCCAAGAGCTGCCAAAAATAAGAATTGACAAGGATAAAGCAGATGAGTTAAAAACAGAATGGAGCAAAAAGAAAAGCTACTGGTGGAAACAATTAAACAAGTACAAAATAAAGGAGATCCTATTGGTGGAATTAATAGCTTACAGCATTTTGCTAAAGGAAATTTAGTTATTTTTGGATAAATCCGTCAAAGGGAATTTAATAAGTTTGCAATCGAGAGCAAGCCAGTCAGATGTTAACTCAACTAAAGCATAAATCATGCACGCGGAAACATCAAAGCTCATGCTTCAAGCGGTCACACCGCACACACACGTACCTAATTTTGACAAGTATTGCTCATTCAAGCACACATATTGGACGCACAATTGGATTTGAAAATCAGTCCCATCCCAAACAACGTACACAGGAGTTGATAAAATATAGATCGTCTCAAAAAAAGTTTATTTATGGGAAAAGCTTCCCAAAAAAATGTTGTAGACCAAGCTATAGGAAATACATCTGATACTTCTTTAATATGTTGTAACATGGAAGACACTCTGTGTAATGTCATTTTGCACAATTTTTTTCTTGCTTTTTAGCATACCACTACACTAAGAAAGAATGTAACTGCAAATTTCACATTGCCACTATTGCAACACGACCTGCACCCTCAATAAAATAGACAGTCTTTTATCTTAAAAATGATTCGCATAGATATTTAAAATTCATAAGCATTTCAACTTAGTAAACTACGCCATCCAAATTAAAAGGAAAAAATTCACAAGTACACTTTTTAGTGCAGAAACTACACCAAGCGATTTTAACAATTCACCTGCTTTTTTCCCGATAAGGAGGATTTAACAAATCAGCTGTTTGAATTTAGATGATTATTGGCACAATGATGAATAGGATGCAGTGTATCTATGTCCCCTAGCAGCCTTGGGGGTACAACAGACTACCGATCAATCAGCTAGACTCCTTCTAGTTACACAGAATAATTAAAAGAAAGCTCCCAATATCTTTTTATCAGTTCAAATTTTCTTTACTACTTCTATAAATATCTTCCAGTTCCTTTCTTCAAAAAAACTCGCCGAGCTAGTACAGAATACCCAGCTTGCGAGCTTGAGCTATCCCCAAAGGTTTTTTTTTTTTGTAAAGTTAGATGTGGTGGGAAATATTTTTCTGAATATAAGTGGTGCATAAAAAAATGGAGAGGCTACAGAAAATAGGGTTCTCTTCAAAAAGCACTCAATCGCTAATAGAAACCTCATCGCTCAACAAATGTTTACTAAAACCAGAGATTGCCGCTAATCTGAACCATCCTAAGTAAAGCTTCAAATCTAAATTCAATGTGAAATTGGATCTTTGAAGTTAAAAAAATAAAAAAAAAGGTTAATTGGAAAAAGGGGAAAGTGGAAGTACTCACAGCCTTCTCGCGAGCCCCAGGTTCGATATGGATCCCACGTCGTGCTAGCATCAAAGATTCATCGGTTTTCTACAGAGAGATTTCATTGGAACAAATCGTCGAACAGTTGATATACGCATGTAAAAAGGAAAAATCAAATGAGGAGTGAAATAAAACCTGAGGATTGAGTCGAAGCTTAGATAAGGCTGTTTTGTTGAGCAAAAACGCCATTCTTTTCACGAATCGAAACAGAAACAGAGAGCAAATGTAGAAGAAGAAGATGATGATTGATTCGAGTCTCCCGAGATAGTTGCATAAAAGAGGAAATTGCTAATTTTTGGAGAAGAGGTGATTTACGGAGAACTCCCTAACTTTCAAAAGAGGGTCATTGAACCCCCCTGATGTTTCAATTTGTACGAATCCTGGAAGTAACTAAATGGCAATTATGAAATGGATTTTGAGTCTAACTCAATCATAAATGTTAGCCCATAAGATAAGTGTTGTCCAAGAGCATATAACAAGATCAAATACTCACCTTTAACAATTGATGTGGGAAACTCTCAGCACGTCTAGGACTGGAATAATATAAAATAGGGGTCCAAAATAAAATAAATCAAGAGAATCGAATGAGTCTAACTATGATACCATGATAAAGAACCAGATATTAGACCTAACTATACTCCAAAAGCGAGTTCATGAGGTTATGATTGTTCAAGACCATATAAAGAGATCAATACTTATCTCACAACGAATGTGGGAACTCAATAGTGAAGGAGAGAGAAAAACAAAAACTCAAATTCCATCACAGGTCAAAATTTACAAAAAACTTAGTAGGCGTTTGGACACGCGATTCGTCTCATAATTAGATGAAATCTTAAATCATCCAAAAAGGCATGATTTGGGATTCCAAATCATGATTTCAAATTTAAAGTAAAAGTTGACTCATAAGTTTATATTTTGTAAAAATAGATCCATAGGTTGGTATATGTATTTATCAATCATGTTACCAACCATGTATATCAAATATTAAAAGATCTACAAGTTGGAAGTATATTTATAACAAATTTACTCTTACCAACCATGTGGGAGGATTGTATTAAAGAGTAGTTACACTATAACTCATGTTCAATTTTCATTTTATTGAACTAAAGTTTGATCAATTAATGTTGTATTTTTTAGAAAGGCCTTCTAGTAGCGTATTAATTTTGTTATGAAGTATAACTTGCTCATTTAGTAAGATTGTATAAGAATTTGAAAAGTTTTGTTGGTTTTCATAACTTGTGGAGTTTTATGTCTATAAGAAAAAATATAACTTAAGAAATCCAAATTGCATGTCCAAACAAAACTTCAACTTCAAATCATCATGATTTCAAATCATGTTCAAACGGCTCTTTACTCACATTCTATAATTAAATCAACCTAATAAGTACATATATAATATATGTATTTATCAATCTACTAGTATTACATAATCAATTTACATTCTCACATTAATTTTATTACTGATCACTTGATAAAATTAATATGATTTGGTGTAAACACCAGATTGGAGTAAAAAAAAATTCTAAATCCACCTACAGTATTGCAATACTTGCCCCTTTGTAATTTGTGACCTCTTTCTTCGAGCCTTTTTCTGTAACAATAGAATTTCCAAAGTATAGAGATGGTGCAACTTGGTGCAAATGGGATGAATTTGTCAATTCGCATTTTCTAGCTTTTGAATTATACAAAACGACTCGACTGGCCCATTAAAATGGAAAAGCAGTAGATAATAATCCATGTCTCCCCTGTCGATATCAAAGAGATCATGCACATGTATAAAGGGCTCAGTTAGGTAGAGTCAAAGAGGAAAAAGGATAGAACCCTTCGTTAATTTAGATCACATGCATGCTTTTAAAAGTATTTTATTTCCTTAATATATCCTTAGCTAAACCTTAAGAGCCTGTTTGAAAGCCTAATTTTGGTGTAATTACTACCCTAGTAACAAGTAATTACACATGATTTGTAATTACCACTACCGCGCAATTAATCCAAAGTATAGATATGTGTAATTACACGGTAGTTTAATTTAAAAATAAAATTTAATTATAAAAAATTTAAAATTAATATTTAAAAAATATGTGCATATATAAATGACATTGAATTATTTATTTAATAATGCATTGTTTCTTGAAAATATGTTAATTAATAATCATATATTTATAACTAATATTGTAAAAAATAATTGATATGAATTTCAAATTAATAATATTTTAATTGATTATAAAACTTAAAAGCATTTTTTTGTGAGAACATCATGAGATTGGATTTTGACAAAAAAAGAATATTTATAAATATAATGCTTTTGAATTATACAAAATAACGTCAATTCGACAAATATTTTTAAAATCGAAAATATAACCTAAATTCAAAATCCAAAAGAAAAAAAATTTAACATAATACTCTTATGTCAAATTCCAACGTTACGAAGGAAGTTTGGAAAAGCGTAATATAAGTAAATCTCCTATAATTCAAAAGAAAAGGAAAATACTCCTAATTCACAACGTCGAATGACTCATTCTTTCTAAGAGAGAATTTCAAATATTAGAATATTAACACTATGAATAAAATAAAAAATGGAAAAAAATACAAGCAATTACAGTTAGGTAGAGTCTAAAAAAGGAAAAATAAAAAAGGATAAAAAATAAATTAGAACCCTTCGTTAATTTAGATCACATGCATGCTTTTAAAAGTATTATTTTATTTCAAATACTTGTAATACATATTACACCAAATTCCTTAGCTAAAACAGCCCTAAATGAGACGAATGAGCATATATTCTCGACGACATTTTTATTGTGTTTTTTTTTCCCCACCATTTCCTCTGCATTTGTATGCCACAAGAGAAAATTGGTCAAAGGGACTGAGACAAAACCGGGGAAAACAACATATTTTTAACCAAAAAAAGTTAATAAAAAACAACATAATACATTAATTAGCTTAATACTTGATCAACTGCCTCCCATAAAAGTAGGGTTTCCTAATTCTCTCCCTCTTCCTTCCTCCTTCTCTTTCTCTCTCTTCTCTCTGATTGTTTTTCCTTCACTGCATTTCATGATCTTTTGATCTTTTGTTTCCCTTTGGGATGTTCAAGCTAGTAACCTAAACTCCAACAAATAAAAAAACATACCCACAAAAATATAATCTAATTGACATCCCAAAAAAATGGGAACCTGCATGTCTGTACAAAATGCCAGTTTCTTAAAGAGGACCAAAATGCGGCCTACTCCTATAGATCAAGAAACATGTTCCAAGAACAGCAGTCGGACATCCGTGCCTAAATCCCAGAAATTCTCAAGGCCAATAACTGTCGTGAAGGATCCATCAGGCGATGACATTTACAAGAGGTACGTACGTTGCTGTTTGATAGTTTGTAATATATACGAAGTCATTCGATTATCGTCTCCCACGGGAAAGGTTGATGAGTTTGAACGCTTTATATATTAAAAGATATTTTATATAAAATTTGAATTTAAATATAAATATGAATTTTGGTTTGAAACGTTTATGAAATAAGAAAAGACTACTCTGGTTAGGCATCTTCCTCATGCAATTTTGTGAGAAGCAGCTAAGTTAATTTTCCCCTATACAATGGCTTTCTTTCCTTGTATATTTTCCTAAACTGTATAAGGATAATATCTCTTTAAAAAAAGTTATTTTCAACCTTAATATAAATACTAGTAATTTTTATGTTTTAAATTTAATGGAACAACGCGAAATAAGACTACTATTCTAAATAGTCTTCTTTAATTTTAACTCTGTAAATTCATGCATGCTTAGAAAGAGTTGCTAAGTTAATTTTCAGTACACAATAGTTTACTTGTATTTTGAACTTATTCAAGTGGTGTCAATTGACACTCTTTCTCTAAAAAATTACACACACCATATGTTGAATCCCCTTTACTTTTCCTTGCATTTATTCTATAATTCTTTATATTTTGACTCTCCATAGTGAAAATTTTGACTCTATCACTATCATAAAGGAATTTGTTGCATTTTCCATAGCAGTATACAAACAATCTCTTCAACAAAAATTATACTAGTGATTTATTCATTTGTACCTTTTTTTCAAATGTTAACTCCATTTGTGAAAATCCTACATATGTCACTGCAGGCCTTAAAGCCTATTTTCTTACTTTTTGTTAATCTATTTCCTAATTATATATAGGTATGAGTTTGGGAAGGAGTTAGGAAGAGGGGAGTTTGGGATAACATACCAATGTGTAGACAAGTTAAGTGGAGAGAATGTGGCATGTAAGACAATAGCAAAGAGCAAGTTGAGGACAGAGATAGATGTGGAGGATGTGAGAAGGGAAGTGGTTATTATGAGACATTTGCCTAAACACCCTAATATTGTTAGCTACAAGGAAGTTTATGAAGATAAGGAAGCTGTTTACCTTGTGATGGAGCTTTGTGAAGGAGGTGAACTCTTTGATAGAATTGTTGCAAAAGGACATTATACTGAAAGAGCTGCTGCTCGTGTTACCAATACCATTCTTGAAGTTGTCCAGGTAGTTAATTAATTAATTCCTTCTTTTATTCGTCGGGCAAAGTATGTTTAACGCTGTTAGATCATCCAAATCTAGGTAAGCTTTTTAAAATATGAAATTTATAGTCTTGAAAATGAAGGGGAGCCTTGGCGTAACTGGTAAAGTTTCTTCTACGTGACCGAGGTCACGGAGTTCGAGCGATGGGAAAAACCTCTTGCATGAAATGCAAGGTAAGGCTGCGATAAACCGCTCGTGGTCCGGCCCTTCCCCGGACCCCGCGCATAGCGGGAGCTTAGTACACCGGGCTGCCCTTTTTTATAGTCTTGAAAATAAGACAAGTTACCTGCTATAACAGGTAAAAAAAAAAATTGATGGTATAACTATACCACGCTTAATTACATACTGGGTTATTTTGCAAATGCTAAACAAAATCATTTATGCTTGGTGATAGGTATGCCATAAGCATGGTGTAATTCATCGGGACCTCAAACCTGAGAACTTTTTATATGCCAATGCAAATGAAAATGCTCAACTAAAGGCCATTGATTTTGGCCTTTCCATTTTCTTTGAACCTGGTAAGTATTTGGAATTTAAGACTAGGGCTCATATCCAGTATTAAAGTGTTTGAACATTCTTTGTTTATTTATTTTGGACTTTAAGTTGTATCGCTGACAATGTAATGATCTTTTAAACTACCTATATATGTATTTTAACCTGTTATAGCAAGTTAGTTATCCATTTTATGAGGTTATCAACTAATGTGTTGTGGCAGAAATTTTACCTGTAATTGTCTTATAATTAAGTGACTTGGTTATGTAATTTTTATGCCATCGATGCATTATACTTAAAACTTATTTATTTTTTCATGGTTAGGTCAGAGATTTGGTGAAATAGTAGGAAGTCCATATTACATGGCTCCAGAAGTTCTTCGACGAAATTATGGACCAGAAGTTGATGTGTGGAGTGCTGGCGTTATTCTTTACATTTTGTTGTGTGGCGTTCCCCCTTTTTGGGCAGGTAACTTACAACTGATAGGTCCTTATTATATAAAAGCACTAAAGGTATATAAAAGTTCACCAATTAAACTTAATTA
This sequence comes from Lycium ferocissimum, assembly GCF_029784015.1. Taxonomy (NCBI): domain Eukaryota; kingdom Viridiplantae; phylum Streptophyta; class Magnoliopsida; order Solanales; family Solanaceae; genus Lycium; species Lycium ferocissimum. The sequence continues at coordinate 35,938,317 of NC_081345.1, read as the reverse complement.
AATTAGTTGATTGACTTGTTACTATGACTTGTGATGAATAGTCTAATTGTGTTTCCTTGATTTATGGGGTGTGATTAGCACAGAAACCGAAGAAGGAATTGCACACGCAATTGTGAAGGGAACAATAGATTTCAACAGAGATCCATGGCCAAGAGTATCTGATGAAGCTAAGGACCTTGTTAAAGGAATGCTTGATGCTAATCCTTATAACAGGTTTACTGTTGAAGAAGTCCTTGGTAAGTACTTTTATTGTCGATAAATGTTCATACTATCAGCTTATTTTATTCTGGTGTAGCAGATAACCATAACCTGCTTTGTCTTCAATTTTTTTTTAAAACTATTAGCTACTTTGTCTTCAATTTTTTTAAACTATTAGTGGCATATAGTAGTAATTGTTCACACGTCGTCTTAGTTGTCTTATTATGTTTGATCCTGAAAGATTAGGACTTAATTGCAAATTCAAACTAATTGGTCAACTGCGTTGATGTTCAAATTAGAACATCACTGGATACAGAATGCTGATAAGGTGTCTAATGTTTGCTTGGGAGAAGGCGTCAGATCCAAGATTAAGCAATTCACTTTGATGAATAAATTCAAGAAGAAAGTTTTGAGAGTGAGTTCCTTATTTTCTTGTATAACATATATGCACGTGTAACGATGTGGAATTTTATTTCATAACAAAAGTGTACATACATATTTACAGGTTGTAGCAGATAACTTACCACAAGATCAAGTTCACGGAATAAAACAAATGTTCTATATGATGGACACTGACAAAAATGGGAACCTAAGCTTCCAAGAGCTCAAAGATGGTCTACATATGATGGGGCAAACTGTTGCTGAACCTGAAGTCCAATTGTTAATGGATGCTGTAAGCTTTAATTTCTCCTAATTCTACAAATACTCTTTTACCTTGTAATTAATTAAGGAATTTCGTTTTGTTAGGCTGATGTTGATGGAAATGGCATGTTGAACTGTGAGGAATTTGTGACAATGGCTGTACACTTACAGAGGCTAAGCAATGATGATCATCTCCGCCAAGCATTCCTCCATTTTGACAAGAATCGAAGTGGATATATTGAGTTTGAAGACTTGAAAGTCTCTTTGTTTGATGATCCTCTTGGCCCCAAAAATGATCAAGTTATCAATGACATCATATGTGATGCTGATCTAGATAAGGTAATTAATTAACCTTTATGTTTTAACATGTACGGCGTGTTTGGTATGGAGGAAAATGTTTTCTATGAAAATTTTGAAAAATAAGTGGTTTTCTTACTTATTTTTACTTATTTGGTATTTAGTAAGTAAGCAAAAAAAATATTATCTCAAGCGCATTTATGTAATCTAGGAAAAGTGAGTTGGGAAGTGAGGGTTAGGGTTGCTGAAGATAGAGTGGTCAAGGGGTGAGGGCTGAGAGCGTTGGGGTTGAGAGGAGACAATAAGCTAGAATTCCACGTATGGATCTTGTTTTCCCGACTCCCACTAGCCACTAGGAAAGCCATTCTCCTAATTGTTAAGAAGCTTCTTCTCCTAGATAAATATTATGACCAACCAAACATGAGAAAATTCGGGGTGGGGGTTGAGAGCGTTGGGGCTGAGAGGAGACAATAAGCTAGAATTCCACGTATGGATCTTGTTTTCCCGACTCCCACTAGCCACTAGGAAAGCCATTCTCCTGATTGTTAAGAAGCTTCTTCTCCTAGATAAATATTATGACCAACCAAGCATGAGAAAATTCGAATCCATACCAAACACATCCGTAATTCTGCCTTATTTTTCAATTGACTAATTGCATTAATAATATAAAAATTGTTGTATCGCCGGTGTATATAGAAGTTAAATTCTATACCATTATGTTTATTTTGGTTGCTTCATTTTGCTAATTAAATATACAGGACGGAAGGATAAGTTACCAAGATTTCAAGGTGATGATGTCAACAGGCACGGATTGGAAGATGGGTTCACGCCAATACTCAAAAGCAATGCTTAATGCACTTAGCATGAGACTTTTCAAAGACAAATCCATGCAATTGAAAAATTAACACTCTTCCAGTATTCTTTGAGCTTTTCTCATATACACTTGACAAGAAGATGAAAAAGATTTGTAAAGAAAAACAAATGGCTAAGAAATATACAGGGTTTTGTTCCACTTCTTCATTAAGCAAGACTATATATACATATATCTTGTCTGCTTCACCTTTTCTGTTTTACAAGGCTAGTAGTTCTTAATATTAACGACAAAAGATTATTTTGGGAATGACTTATCAATAATAAAATAACATTCTAGTACTTCATTGAGTAATTGAAAGATGGTGACCAGAAAACTTTTGTTTCGCCTCTTAGTTTCTGTTCGTACTAGAACACTATTATCGATCTCTAAAACTCAAAACTTCCGTAAAATCAATATCTGATTTGCTCACAGTATTATCAGTCTAAAATTTACCGTTTCCAACAAATACTTTTTACTCTCCAACCAAACAATGGAACACATTTTTCAAGAAAATATTTTCCCTAAAATAAGTCAATTCTCCCAGAAAAAGCTCTAGAAATCGTTATTACTAGTTGTAATGAACACATACTGAAGATCAGTTAAAAAATACTGGCATGCTACTCAAATACGTCAAAGGATTATCTCAGTAAGGCTATGAAACTATAACCATGGAGAGACAGATTTAGAGCAAATTCTAAAAACAATGTAATATAAGCAACATTTATCATTATATATACACACAAGGAACCCTTATACACAAGTCCACCAGTAAGAACAACATAGCACAGTTTTGTTTGCAGCCACCGCCCACTCCCCCAAAAAGAAGAGATGAGTTGAGTTGAATAGTTCTGCACCTAACTCTATCACAGACTATTTACAACAGAACCATAAATTTAATTGCCCCTTGAAGATGCACAGGAGCAAACTTCATTTTCCAGGGGTTCTTTTTACCTATACGGTTCTCTGACAATCGGCTTCAATTAGAGGGGATCAACCCCTCTTTTTCCCATCTTTGAGTAGATTCTTTAACTTCCCCATCTGAACATCATTTTATCCCCTCAAAATCCCAGTATACCAGTCATCATATTTGCTTGGCCCTCATGTCCGCCCGGAGTTCTTACCCCGACCTCCTCCTTTGCCCTTGCTGCTCCCAGTTACGTTCTTTGAGCTGGGTGCCTTACTACAAGCACCTTGGGAATCCACATCAGCAAGACCATTCTCCAATGCTCTAACCAGATTTTCAAAGTAGTTTCGGGTGACACTGTTACAATTAGAAGAACAGCTGCATTAAATTGTTAATATATATATATCGATATAAACTATTTCCACATATTTGAGAGGTGGACTTGCAGCTTAGGCAAAAATCCTAGTTCATGTTTGGTACCCCTCCAATTTACATTCTCTGAACACAGGCTTTCCTCCTTTTTTCAATGGAAGTGGGGATGATGTTCGCAGGGAAGAGGCAGCGGTTGGAGCGTGGGAGGACCACATAAAAAAGAAGTGTTTTACGATCAATTGAGGTTTTAAATGCAGAGTGCAATCTAGCTATCACATGTTTGCTAAGTCTAGAATTAATCTGGCTGAAGAAGAATAACTCACAAACACTTTTTCTTTCAAAAGTTAAATCGAAGCACCACTGGTTATGACCCATCACAATTCACAACCCACCAACTGTCAAACTTCATTGGACAAGCCTAGACCCTACCTAATTGCTCTGCAACCTAGGGATTTAAAGAGCACAAACAACCACATGAGGAAAAAAATGCCCAATTCTCAAGAACTGAATCATATACCTGGACAATGCGATCTTACAATGACAACCACATTTAAGTAAAAAGTGTCAAACCAGAACTCTTGAAGTAATTCTGCAGACCGACTCTTAGCTGAAGAAACGTACATATTTTATGAGCAACTGTGTAAGATAAATTACCTTGTTAAACCAGCGAGCTTTGTACGGAAATCATTGAAATCCTTGGACGGTCCTGTAGCATTAAGGTAAGTTTGGAGTTCCTTTTCAGCACATTGATGAAGCCTCTCTAAACCAGCCTCTGCCTCACCTGTACAGATAAAATGTTGCATACAGAAAAGTAACAGAAGCATGAGACAAGTTTACTGAAAATGATCCAAGAATAAGGCACGGAGATGATGAGAACTGTAAATACCTTGTACGTACTCAAAAAACTGCCTTTTTGCGTCCTCATGTTCGGGTAGGTAGTAACCATATGCATAGGTCCATTTTAACACTCTCCTACATTCAACTATCTGCAAATTGTATAGTGGAACACTAGCTAAATATTACATGCCTCAATAAAAGAACACTTCCAAGTTCAGAATAACTGAAACGTATAAATAAACTAAGAGCTTGCCAACATCAAAAGGTACTTTTATAATCCACTTTTTAAACAACTATTATTCTTTTATAGAAAGAATACTTATTGGCTCACGAGTAATAACAACAATACACAATTCACAAGTTGGAGATAGATAGTTCCCTCCATCTTCTCGAAATACACCAAAATATTGAAGTGGGTTCACTACGGTTCTCTAACATAAAATTGAGAAGGCAATCAACGACTGCAAATATTTCATTTTTAGTAGGGATCATTTTGGAGAATCCCTTTAACAACTTCTATGCCATCACCTATTATTGTATATCCATATCCATATATATGGATGCATATGTGATGTCTATGCGCAGTAAACTGATAAAGAACATCTTATGGGATGCTATAAAGGGAAAGAAGAGATAAATCTAGTAAAGAGGATCAGTCCCCGTAAGTAGGTGCATTAAAAAAATACTCATTTCCAACCAAATCCTCAGGGGAAATAGCTATCAAGAACCATATACAAACAGGAAACCCTTATGGATGGAAAATTTGTTGCAAAATACGGATGTGCACAGTAACTGTCTTCCGGTCTTCATCTGATTTTGCAACCTCATGTGAGACTCACATGGAAAGGAATGCGAGGGAAAGAAAGGATTTATTCAGAAGGGACTGAATCTGTTTTTTGGTATGATGTATGGTGCATGAACTTAACCATGAAAGAAAAATCTCCAAACCCTGATGCATGGTCCAGGACTCATCCCTGAATAGCAATCCACCACCACCCCACCCCCCACCCGTCCCCCCTAAACTCCTCCTTCACTATCATGGATAAGAAGGCCGAGTAGCCAAAGTTCATAGAAGCTTTGGATATCGAGTGTCCCCGACATAGTTTAGGAAACCAATTCAAAACTGGGAATGAGATGACGCTGATGATATCCTATGCAGCCATATGCAGTACATCGAGGGTGAAAAGTTGAGATGGACTAGACCAACCACGAACAGATTCTCAGTGAAGTCATACTATAACTACTTAATCGTCAGAGGAATGCCATTTGGGACAACTGATGTTTTATATAATGTAAATGTCAAGAAGATTGCAGTGTTCACCTGTTGCCAGGAGTCTACAATGAACTTCAATTGTGACTCTGGTTGGCACTGTATTTCACTAAGCTTTTCAAGCTGCAGAGATAAACCAAAACTACATTAAACACAATTGAAAACATATCAAAAGGAAATAAAAAAAAAATTATGCCTCGAGAGATAACATTAGAGCAATGAAAAAACAAGACTCATTTCTAGCAAACAAATTCTTCAGCGCTAACTTCTTTTTTCTTTTCTTTTTTGATAAAGAGCACTGAGACACTTATTTTGCCATTTCTTTAGCCTGTGTATAGTATGTGGAGCAAAATCACAACCAGGCAAAAAGTTAATATTACATAAACTAGGGAGTACAATTCTAATACACACTACCCTACAGCAAGCCTAGATTACACCAAACAAAGGAGGACACATTTGAAAATATTCTTGATCAAAGTTACAACTGCACCCTAGTTTCAAGATCTTCACATAACTGAAAAACGTAGCAAGAATAACTGTTGTCTGTGAGCAAAAACAGATTATACTTACATGAACAGTTTGCATTTGATGCAGATCTGCCATAGCTTTTTGCCTTGACTGCCATCAGGAAAACAAGGAATATTAGGTTTACAAAAAGTGAATGGGAAATGTGTGATGAAGATCAACAAGAATCAAACTTCCTTGGCATGAATAAACCGGGAGCTCGTGTGGCTACACGGGATAGAACGTAGAGTTGCAATTCATTTTGGTGTTCATTAACATAGGAGACCATGCAGGTGTCAAGCTCCGATTATCTCTTGCTGCGTTGATCGCATCAAGTACGAAAATACTTTTAAGTGACAATTTTTATTACCTATGTGTACTTTATGGAAAAACATATACACTCCCACTGAACTCACTTGTTTCCTTTTCATTATGTCAACATGGTTTCTGCTTTAATTCTATAGAGAAGCAAACACCTTCACAGTTGGCACACCCCTATCACAGAGTCTAATAACTAAGAAAAGAAGCAGCACAACAGCATAGGCGCAAGACTCACATAATGTACTTTTATGTCCCGCAACCCAAGATAGAACACTTGGGAAGTAAATTATAACTTTAGGCCAACATTAAAGAAATTTGAAAGAATAAAACACCTATCCCCTAATCTTCCCTATTTCCTGTATCAACCAATCTCATAGATTTACCATTAAAAATATCCTTGGATATAGGGTGAAATTGATTACAAGAGAAAAGGGGAGTACTAACAAATAAAACCAATTAGTGAAATACCCACTTACAGATAAACGAGAACTTCAAATTTTTAGACACAATTATCCATACCGATTGGTTGGTTGCCCAACGCTCATAGTAATGCGTGTATCTCTCTAGTGAGTTTTTGGCCATCTCCCTCCTCCTCTCGGCTTCATCATACTATATGCAGCAATGTGTACATAAGCATATAAGACATCATTGACTACATTCAGGATCAACATTTTTCTTCTAAAGAACTAAGAACGGGATTTAAAAGAATAAAATGCAATCCAAATATGAGCAAACTGGAAAACTCACCACGCCCTCTTGCTTTGCTGATTCATAGCGATTACACGCATAAAATCCACCGGTCCTTTCACCATGGTCTGACCATGCACCAAGACATAACCTATGAGATATCAAACAACACTACGAGTAAGGACCTTTTGGTAACCACATGAAATACTTCAAAATGAGTATATTCAGTATCATCTACCTAAGCATGTATACAAAACAAAGAAAGACCCTGAACCAGTGAATGCCCTAGAAATATCCTTCACGAAATAATGTCTAGAATTTTATCATGTAGAATGTCAAGAAATGTTCATTGATAAATATATTTCTTTTCCTTTGGGTCCCACCTAAAGACTGCAGGGAAGGTAGTAAACTTCAAGAATGAACAGTCTAATGTACAGAAATAGATGTAGGAGTAAAAGTCTTACCAGCAAAACTCAAATTTACATGGTGGCGTACAAGTCATGTGCATACACCCTTGGTTCTTCTCAATTGGTCGCTTGCACTTTGGACAGGGCTTGGAATTAGCCAAGATCCTAAAATCACCACAAAAGAAAAAGTTAAATGTCAGACAAATGAGCTTGTTTTTATTTGGGATCTAACAAGTATAAGATCTCAACATATTAACCAAAAACTACTTCAATCCGACACTGCATTGAGATAACAAGAAACACCAAATAAAAATGATACAGATGAGTATCACACATCATCCACTCGTTGACAAAACAATATGCCCATTATTAAGTGTTGTAGACATAAAAGAAATAACCTAACAACTTAAGCTTTTGATTTCCATTGGATCAGATCTTTTGGGAAGCTTTTGGACCTAGCAAAAAGGGATCTAAGCCTTCACGCAAGCAAGCGCGAGAGAAACAAAGCACGCTTCACCCGACCGACTAAAATACAACAGTTGCTACCTACTTTGATTCAAAAGAAAGGTGAAAGATTTGGCAACAAGCAAACGGCTTTCTATCATAGTTGCAAGGGTTCCAAACCTTAACTGCTTACGTACCAAAGGCTGCTTTTGGTTGGTCTCATAATGGGGTTGTTCAATCTCTAAGGTGTGTTTCCTTTGAGAACGGAATAGCGTCCGTGTCCAAAGGTGACACGGTTCATCTACTTCAGCACGGTTTTAGAGCAAACAACCAGTGTGAATCCAAGTCTCGTTTTTAATCAACAAACAAAATATAACCATGCGCTTGACCCCAAAAAAATCAGATCACGCGTGAGGGGTCATGTTGACATAAAATAAATAAATAAATAAATAAAAAATGTCCCACTCTAACAACTTAAGCTTTTAAATAGGTGGTCATGCACTTCAACATTAAATGTCCATGACTTCGAGGCAGTGTTCGAACATAATCATATTGTTTTTCTACTATTCATTTTGATAACCGAAAAATTCATGAGGACCAGTGGTGCACGGTTCGGAACTAGGTAAATAATGGATCCGCCTGTCTACTGTTCTATACTTGAATACCAGGCTGCTGTCTGCGACAGGGTTCAAACCCATGACGTGTGTCCTACCTACAAGTCACGTGTCGCGGTTTTACCAATAGACCAAAGACTTGGGGCTACTCTTTTTCCCAACTATTTCAGCATTGTCTCAACAGCAAGGGAAAACTCCGTTAATTATTGAAAGCCCAAATCTTTTTATAGTTGTCAGTACTCTGTAGTAAGTGGTACACAAAAGGTCCTCCAAAAGTGTAGAAGAGAACAAAAAAGTCCCACTAGTCTGCAGGAAAGAATGGTCAAGTCCTCCCGAAGCTTTTCTATTTCTTTCCTTCCAAATGATCCTCATAAACACCAAGGGAGTTGCTTCTCGTGTTATACTTCTCTCCCTCTTCTAAATTTCCAATGACATCACGTCTGTTACTCCCACAAGCAATATACAATCAAGTCCAAATAGGGATGGCAATAGGGCGGGTTAGGGCAGGTTAGGGCGGGGCAAGCCTTGACCTGCTAAGATTTCGACCCGCCCTGCCCTGCCCTGTTTAGCTTTTTTCAAGGAAATTGCCCTGCCCTGCCCTGCCCCGCTAAGCCCTGCCCTGCCCCGCCCCGTTTATATTATCTTTCATTTTTCCTCTTTATTTTTCACTTCGAAGCATGACATATTTTCTTAAAAACAATTAGATGAATGATTAGTTCCTAAAATTGGATTTTTTTCTTTTGATCATTCAAATTTCAAAATAGAACTAGAATTTAAATATTTTACTATGTTTAGCATGAGAATACACAAAACCATCTTTAGTATAATTAAATAAGCTTGAAGGGATGTTTGAGTTAAAAAAAAAATGATTTGTCTTAATTACTAAAGACAAACTTGTGATGTAAGTATAACTGGCAAGTAGTAGTATTTCACCTTTTTGTAGATGTCTTTTTAGTGATTTCTTCTAAATGAATATTGTTAATCGTAAGATCAGTTAATTAGGCGATCACTTTTGCGATAAATAGGAAAGGTTTTGTACAAGCTTAAACAAATAGAATAGTTCTATTACTGGGTTTACTTCATAAGTTTAGTTTTATAATAAAAAAATATTGATTTTAATTTATGCTAGAAGTCACATTTTAAAAAATAAGAATTTAATAACAAAATGAGAAATCTTACAAACTTCCAAGCAATCATGCTTATACTTTTAGTAGTAAAGAACGACGCTTCAAAATGTGGATTCAAACTAAGGAACAAGAATAAAATAGTCATTTTTTACCCAACCCACTTATAACCCATTTCTTGCCCTACCCTGCCCTGCCCTATTAAAAATTTTCAAAAATTAAATTTTGCCCTGCCCTGCCCTGCCCCGCCCCGTTTATATGTTTCCCTGCCCTGCCCTATTATGACTTTGCCCTGCCCTGCCCCGCCCTGCCCTACCCTAATTGCCATCCCTAAGTCCAAACGTGTTTAACATAACTTATATGCCTCCGGGAACTGAAGTAACAGATGATTAATGTTCTCTCATCTGTTCTAAAGATGACTCACCACTGAAACTTTCTTCTTTTTGCTCGTACTCTCAACTGTTAAAAAGGCTCCCCATGTTTCTGCTCATGCAAAGAGAGAGGTCTTCTCACTTATTGGAATTTTTTTTAAAAGAAGAAGATTCATCATTGAGAATAACCAATCAGGCTCTTTGCACTACTGCATCAGTGCTCTTTGGATTCAAAGTGAGTGAGTCAGTGAGGAAAATCATCTCCCTCTCTCCTTAATAGGCTGTCGTAGGAAAGACCTTAGTAGGCGTTTGGATATGCGATTTCATCTCATGAGATGAAATCCCAAATCATCCAAAAAGGCATGATTTGGAAGGATTCCAAATCACGATTTCAAATTTTTTAAATGTAAAAGTTGACCCATAAGTTTATATTTTGTAAAAATAGATCCATAAGTTGGTAGATATATTTACCAATCATGTTTACCAACCATTAATATCAAATACTAAAAGATCTACAAGTTGGTAGTATATTTATAACAAAATTACTTTTACCAACCATGTGGGAGGATTATATTAAAGAGTAGTTACACTACAACTCATGTTCAATTTTCCATTTTATTCAACTAAAGTTTGATCAATTGATGATGTATTTTTTAGAAAGGGCTTCTAGCAGCGTCTTAATTTTGTTATGAACTATGACTTGCTCATTTGGTAAGATTGTATAAAAATTGGGAAGTTTTGATGGTTTTCACAACTTGTGGGGTTTTTATATCTATAAGAAAAATACAACTTAAGAAATCCAAATTGCATGTCCAAAAAAAACTTCAACTTCAAATCATCATGATTTCATCTCATGATTTCAAATCATGCCCAAGCGGCTCTTTAGTTTTTTTTTTTTTTTGAGCGGCTCCTTAGTACGAACAACAAACATCCCATACTCTCCCAGACACTCACCAAAACTTCTTCTCTTCTTTCTATCTCTTTTATGACAATGTCTACTCTTCTTATTTCTTAAGCTATCATAATGGTTCATCAGATACAACAAGGGCTTCTTCATAGCTTCGATATTTCATGTTATAAGTTTACCTTGTCAAAAAAAGAAACATGCATGCTATGAATCAATAAATAAGATAGAAGCCCACAGTTGCTTGTTCCAAGTATACAATTGAAATATTAATCATTCACCAGGCATTGTGTCTAGATGTTTACATATTCACCAGCTAAGTACAATTACAATGTTCAAATCCTTCCCGCAAAAATTGGTATTATGCTCCTCTATTACACTTTAGATGGAACTCTTTCCTTTTTGGTCCATTTCAAGCAGATCGACACTTCACTATATTTGGTACTCTTTAATGTTAAAGACATGCTCTTACAGGAATAAGAGACATGAGTATTACAAGATTCTAAAGGTACTTTTGGTATGTTATACATATTTTGCTTATGTGTCAAAGGTCTAAACCGAGAGAGTACTATTATTAGTTACTAATATAAAACAGAAAAGATTAATTGTTCGGGAGAGGAACAGAAGGCAAACCATCAAATACACCAGCTTTTTTTAAAGGGATTGTCAAATGCACCAGCTTTAAACAGAACAAATATATTACCAACCAAATACCAGAACGCAGAAACTCTCTATAAAATGAATTCATAAGAATCATTCATGGAACACTAACAGAGACATGAAAAAACGAAATAAAAGCGGACGATCAGCATAAGACGACTACTTACCAATTCATGTTTTCCGACTCGGCACTGTTTTTCAAAATCCACTTGGACACAGTATCACAGTCCACAGGCCGATGAGCCTCTTCTGTACACTGGAAGGAAATAACCGTACCATAAGAACGACGGTTTCATGAACTAAAAAATGAAGCTAATACAAAAGTGAAAAGGAGTCTTACATTCCAACAAAAACTAAAGGAACAACAGCAAGTAACATCATAGCTTCCACTTCCAAGATCATATTCTATTGCAGAATCACAACCTGGGGCAGGACACCATTTTGTCTACAGAATACAAGAAAACAAACATATCACACCCGGTAGCAAATAAGGCAAATAATACTGGTACTATCAAGAGAGAATAAGGAACCCTTGCAACAAACAAAAGACATGTCAATACAATGTGATAAACAATAACCAATTCAAGTTGATAATTTAAGTACTCCATTTGAAGATCCACACCACTAAGGAGAGATGGCAGCAAATACTTTTCTTTCATTAGTTAATTTATAAATGTGCAAGGATATCCTGATAGTAGATGTATACATCATAATACAAAGTTTATGTGGCAAAAAAGGTAGCTTTTTCTTGAAGATCAACCGATCATCTATACCAGATGGCAGCAAATACTTTTCTTTCATTAGTTAATTTATAAATGTGCAAGGATATCCTTAGAATAGATGTATACATCATAATACAAAGTTTATGTGGCAAAAAAGGTAGCTTTTTCTTGAAGATCAACCGATCATCTATACCAGATGTCAGCTAAACAGCTTATGTACAAATAATTGCTTATCTTGAATATCCCATATGCAATGAAGAAAAATGCAAACGAAAGAAGGAAAAAAAAAAAAAAAGTTAGAAGAAATAGAGAGAGAGAGAGAGAGAGCAGGAAAAACAGAAATTTGTACATGTGAGATAAAAGACCATGAGACTTGTAGTTTTTGTAGTTACTTATCACAAAAGAAATGCTAAAGGACCAAAACACTGAACTCTAAGCAACTCTCTGGGAATACATGAGGAAGGGTGGCCATGGAGGATGATTTGGAAAACAAAAATTCCTTAAAAGGTGAACTGTTTTTCTTGGCTATTGGCTAAGGAGGCAGTGTTGACACATGAAAACTTGAAGAAAAGAGGATTTCAACTTTGTTCAAGATGTTACTTATGTGGAGAGCAAGCAGAGACAGTAAACCATCTCTTTTTGCACTGCAAGTGGACAGACCAGCTCTGGCAAATTTTTATCAGTATGAGGAAGATCAAATGGGTGAAACCAGGAAGCATAAAAAAAATGATGAGGAGCTGGAACAAGGATGGCAATGCAGCAAAGAAGGAGGAGATGGAAGATTGTCCCTGCAAGTATCTGGTGGACAGTATGGAAGGAGAGAAATCAGAGATGTTTTGAAGACAAGCAGAGCAGCATTCAGAAACTTAAGATGAATTGTATAGCTCTTGATTACTTTTGGTGTAAACAGGAGGTGTTAAGTCAAACAGAAGATAGTTCTACAGCTTTAGATTGGTTGTAATCTAGTGGAATATAGGAGGACAATATGTAAGATGTAATACTTTTGAAGGGGGACTACATATTTTGATGTAGTATACCTGTGGATATATAGACTAACTGTTACCTTTTTCAAAAAAAAAAAAAAATCATAAAAGATGGCGTCCCCATTCCAATTCTTATGCAGGTCCTTTACTAGATTCACCTCATTTCTGCTGCCCTCAGCTCAGCCATGTATATATGTTTTTACAGATGTATAAAAGACGCAATACACTGGAAAGATCTCAGGGCCGCAGATTCATATAATTCCGAAGAATATCGGAGGAATTCATATGCAGCAAAACGTTACTTTATCAACGGTTCAATCGAAATAATCATGGGGATCACAAGTCCACAATAACATCAATTAGTTGATTATGGCATTGTTCGTAGTCACAGTCTTGACAAAGTAATGGCGAGTAAATTAATATTTTCCCCCATTGCATGCTGAATAAACAAATGCATTTGGAGTGAGTAAGCAACTAATCAAACACTTCTTTCGTGATATGACAGACAATCAAATTCTTGGACAACATATACAGGCACAAATAATCCTTTTGCACCATCGTGCAATGTCCATTCTGATATGCATAGCACGGTAAAACCACAATTTGAACCTCATGTGAGTAACACATGAGACCTTTCAAGTTGAGCTAAATGCAAGGCCTTGCCTTAATTTTCCTAGCAATCAGAACACATCAAACTGACAGCACTTGGCACTTACCTTTCTATTGTCCTCAATATAGGATCTAAGAAGGTAACGATAGTACTTGTCCTTATCTTCACCAGATGTCAACCTATCAATCATATCTTGACCAATGGCAGCATCGCATGATGGGTCAGGACATCGCAGCGACAAGCATCCAGGGCCGTCATTAATGGATGTGCTAATGTAAGCTGCCAGAAAAAGAACAAAAACTGTTAGACAAGAATATAAAAGACATAGCAGGTAAAAGACAACCAAAATTCTTCAGTAAGAATTTGAACTGAATAACATATGCGATGGAGAGTTCTCCCTTCACAATGCTGCACTAGAAGCCTCATTGGTTACCATTTAAGCATCAGTATTCATGAAATATCAAGGTTCTAGGGTTTGCACATCCAAATGGATTACACTTTTCAATAGAGAAGGATCGGTACCCTAAATAAACTAAAAACAAATATTTGACAATAAACGTGAGGATATCAAATTAGCCGCTTCTTTCAAATTCAGAGTAAAGAAAAACTATATATGTGTCCAAAAGCTTCAAGAAGAAACAAACCTTTCCAGCAAGTAGTACAAAAAGGATGAGCACACCCAACAGATATTATGCCATCAGGAGGGTAGTTCTCAAAGCAAATCCCACATACCACCTGTCGAGAGAATATCTTGGTTAAGTAAGCAATGTAAATAGATTCAGATCACCAGAAAGAGACAGCAGCACCAATAAATGTTAAAATGGCCAAAAAGCGAATCAGTCTCCGGTAAAAAGTAGAGAACTTACTTCTTTAACTCTTGAAAGAGGGACAACAGGCTCCTCCAACAAGCCGGCAGACTTGCGCACTCTTTCTTCATCAGCGAACCACTCCTCATGCACCTTGTTCACACTCCTACAATCATCATTGTTTAGTCTTTTAGAGACAAGTCAAGCAAGAGGAGAACCAAGTCCGTCATAACTCATATACAAGTGGAAAGCACAAGAACGTAGTATGATAACATTGCACAATTAACACTTGCAAAGATGCTCATCGAGTGAAAGCTACAGAAGACAAATATGTCAATCCAAGTAATAGCACCCAACAGCACACAGAAAAACTATTACCTCCTTAGGTTAAGAGAGAGAGAGAGAGAGAGAGAGGGGGGGGGGGGGGGGATCAGTTTACCAGTTATAACGTCGAAGTAATATACAGGCAGCTTCTCTTGGTATGGACAGAAGAGTAGAAATTGTCGTCATATCATCCTCCTGTCGTTGACGTATATCTTCTTCCTTCAAGACTGTATAATTTTTCTGCAGATTGCAAAGGCAGCATGTGAATCCAAAACCGAATTGGAATTAATGACAAAGAAAAATGAGAAACCAAAAGGCATTTAAAAAACATTTAAAATGAGAATTCTTACAGAGGCAGCTAAATTAAGAGAAGACTACTTGTATCACATCAATGTGTAATAGCAGAGAAAATCAACTCTACCTCAAGAGAAGCCCCTTTGTAGCAGATCGAAGTGATCACTAGCTAAGAACATAGTTGTCCCACAAAACAAGCAAGTAAAGAATACTGACACAATAATTTACTAATCATTATGATTACGATAAACTGTTCATTTCAGCTATAACCCGACAATCTATATACTAGTATCTTTAAAAAGTTTTGAAAATAGCCCCAGCATACAATTACATAAACCATAACATCCGGACTCATCAAAATCCGCAACCCCATCAATCAAGATCGTATACTTGCTCATCACGTGGTGCCTTTCCACAGTTTAGACAAGAAAAGTGAGTGAATTTTGGAATCACGCGCTCAATTATTCTATCCTTATATAGAAGGGATGCAAAAAGGCTGCCTTTATTGTGAAATTCACTTTGAAATACATACTCAATTCAAAATCAAAGACCCCAATTCCAGTGAACCACATATCAATTTCTGAAGGTTACAACTTACAATAAGTATTGGTAAGCAGTAATCATTCTATCCCTATATGTGAGGGATACAAAAACAAACAAAAAAAAAAAATGCAGGCTTTATAGTGAAATTAACTTCGAAAAACACACCCAAATCAAAATCAAAGATTCCAATTGCCATGAACCACTCACCTAAATTTTACTAATCTGCCTATACATATCAATTTCTTAAGGTTACAACTTACAATCAGTATTAATTACCTATATCCCAGACACCACTTGTTGGATTACACTGGGTATGTTGTTGTTGTTGTATACTAGGGATACAAAAAAGGCGCAGGCTTTATAGTGAAATTCACTTTGAAATACACACCCAAATCGAAATCAAATACCCCAATTCCAAGAACTATTCCCTTGAATTATACTGCTCTACATAAACATAACAATATCTGAAGATTACAACTAACAATAACTATCGATAAGCAGTAGAATGAAACAGACCCAAATAGACCATGAAATACAGAAGAGTATTCACATAACCGAACCCCAATTAGTTCGAGATCAGTATCTTGAACGACGGAATTATACTACTCTACATAAAGGTTACAACTTACAGTAAGTATTGATGAGCAGTAAAAACAAAACAGACACCCAAATTAGTTCAAGATCAAGTCATAGTAGCAGTTCTTGTGTACAATCAAGAACAAATTTGAGTACCTGAGAACGACGAACAGCTTGGTCATCAGAATCATCAGTTTCATTATCCATAAAATCATAATCAGCAACATCATCATCACTATTCATACCATCGCCGCCATACCCACCATCACCATCACTGTAAAAATCTTCATCCACCGACTCCATATCATTAGCATCATGCATATCATCCTCAGAATCCATCAAGATTCACTGAAAATATGTTCCAAGAAACCCTAGAAAGATATATAAATTAGGGACAACTTGGAAGAAAGAAAAAAAAGTGAAATTTGGGAAGAAAAAAGAAAAGGGGTAGGTTGATTATGGTGTGGGGAAAAGGAAAGAATAGGAAATTGATTTTGTTTTTTTTCTTTTTCTTGTAGGATTGTTATAATGTTTTTTTTTTTCAAAGGGAACAGTAGTCGTGTACCCACAAAGAGAAGTGAGAATGAGAGTGTGTGGTTGATTAAATGGGGTTTATATTAAATGTAGTAAGAGAGAAGAAGGGCTTAAGTTTGGTGGGGTAGATGGAGATGAAATTAGGAAAAAACAAGAAAATTAAGGGAAAGTTTAGTGGTTTAACACTTGCAACAAAGTTCCCAGAGGCTTAAGAATTGCTATAATTAACTAATGCCGCACTAATTATGTTTCTTCTTTTCCTTCTAAAACTAGGAGTTAATGTATTTTATTTTCTATCCTATGTTGGTTTAATATTTGTTTCTAAGAGAGGAAATTTGTTTTTTTCCATGGTGGAATTCTACTTTTCATAATATTTTCTTGATTGAATGTGAATTTTCCTTTCTTGTTTTTATTGGGGTAGGGATGTAATGGAGTGGAATCACAAAATGTGTGGTTTCTTCCCAATAACATAAAAGATTGTTGATGTTGTTATTCAAAAGTACTTTTGCATCAAGCACCTTAAATATATTTTATTTTATTTTAAAAAAAGTGTTTTTTTCAAAAAATAGTTGTGGCTCCTTAGAAATTTGGTCAAAACAGGCTATTAATTGAAGCTATTCTTTTCACATATCAATGATCACTCTAGTCATCCATATACGATTTGAAACTGTAATATGAAATTTTATTTATGAAAAGTTGTGCTAGTTCAGTTTTTCTATTATACAAAGGTAGATGTAAGGTTTGCGTACATCCGCCTTCCTCAAACTCCACTTGTGAGATTACACTAGGTATAGTATTGTTGATTTTGTTAGTTGTGCTGGTTATAACCCCCAATTAAGTCATGTCGTACTTGCTTTTAAGACAAATTAGTTTTGAAAAAACAGAAAGAGCCCGAACATCTTATTTTACTAAATTATGGATATGTGTGTTGCACGTGTATTCCATATATTAAGTTAAACAACTTATTTTAATTAGATATCTATGATGTACACATACACACACAACTAAATAAAAATGTTGTGCAGCACTCAATTCATCCATTAGTATATATGTGTAGGTAGTATAAACACATAGACCATCTTATATGAGATACAAGTTTATTTTATTGGGAGACATCTTTGCTTCGTATATATTTAGGACATTAATATACCATATAGAAGATGTGGAACACCTAATCAAGTTTTTTAGTATATTATAGAAAAATAATTTATTCTCATCATGAGATTTTATAAGACCATCTGCTATTGAATCGCATTGTTGTTGTCTGGCGAGATTCTATCTTTTCCTTGTAGTCCGCGGGATTTTGACTATGGGGAAGCTCATTCCTTGGATGGATATACAAAGGATAGTCACTTTAAAGGGGAATTCTGAAGTTGAAAAAAAAAATTACAGCAACATGAAATCCGCAAAAGTAAAGGTCTGCATCTTCAACAATTATTTGAAGATAAAATATGACAGAACTAATAAGGAGATGAAAGAAGTTTAATAAAAGGAAAAGGAAGACCCATCTATATAGCAAAAACCAATAAGAGAAAATTAAAATAACACATGTTTGACCAAAGATATATTTCATAATCACCAATGAATTGTCTAATTTTATTCTCGTTAATGTTGAAGTTTCATCTTTCCCAAAAGTAAACAAATAATGTTAAGCTCCAGTAAATAGAGAAACGTTCAAAATCTAAAAAGAAAAGAAAAAATGAATATAAAACATTAAATAATGATCATTGAAAAATAAAATTGGAAAAGGCACGGACGTTTGAATAATTACATATATAATTATAAGAAAACGATTTGATGATATTTAAAATAATTTATATACGGTAAAACTGATTGAAACTTGTTAAAATGAAATTTAACTAAACATGTATAGTAATTTTGTTAGCTCATCTCATAAAAGGTAAAACGCCAACACAGTTTTTCATAATGAAGTTGATTCAATTGGAGCTAAGGCATAGCTTCAGATAGCAGAACAAGGTGACAGATCTGTTGGTCAAGGAAGGAGGTAAGCAACGACTTTTTGAAGCAGTTAAAATTTTAGAAGTGCCTCGTTTTTTTTGTAAGAAATGTATATTGAGCAGACCAATGTAGTACTGTTTTAATCATTCTGTTTTGTTTTGCGCCACCCATGGGAGTGGTGTTTTTGGACAACCTAAAGGCTCGAATGCCGTAAACGCTAATTTAGCTAGTATATAGATATATGTTTATATATATCAGTCGTATCTTTTTAATCAAAAAAAAAAAAAAAAAATCTCCTCTTACAATTTCAATCCCAAAAAATTAGTCCGCCTTTTAAGTTTTTTGATTTCCCAATATATTGTTTAGATTAGATAATATATTAATATTAAATTTTAAAAGGGGAGTGTTTTTACTATATTTAGTAAATGATTGGAAAGAACGAGAATGATAGGAAAGACATGACATTAGCAAAACACTTATAGAAAGTAATAAAAGAAAAATAAATGTATGCGATTTGACTTTTGCGGATGAATTTTGAATGTGGGAGATAGAGATTATCATTTGACCTTTACACACAAAATCTGTTAGAACCAATTAGCTTTTGATGCAGTGCAATTGATGAAGTCCAAGTAAGAACCTCCATGTTCTTAGGGGTCGTTTGGTACGCAGACTAAATTATCCCGGGATTATAATCCTGGGACTAATTTATCCCATCTGAGAGATGGGATAAAAAAATCCCAAAGTTAAAGGGATAAGGTGAGACATCTCATCTTTAAGATTGTGCTTCATTTTATACTTTATTTGGTAGAAGGTATAAATACCAAACATGGTACAAAATTAGTGCTGGGATATCTCAGTTTATACCATTTAACAAACGACCCCTTAGATTGACTCTATTAATTGGAACCAGATCAATTCCCTAATTCACCTAGTCCTTTGCTAATAACTTTTTATCTACTCTCAGTTTCATGTTCTCAGGTTCGAATGAAGTGTAACAGACATTAATCTAGTGTTAACAACTATCAAATTATACAATAAATCATGGAGTAATTAGATAACACGATGTTTAATGCAATTAGATAACACATTGTTTAATTGAAAGAAGAATATACCATTAACCTATAAATATAGCAACATTTTGACCCTGTCAGTGGCAATTAAAAATGCTTTTGGCAATTTGGCCTCTATCATTGGCGATTCTAACTCGACTAATTTTTTGCTTCTCATTGCATCATTTCGCCTTTAGCATTTTAAGCATTTTAAACTGCTATTAGCAATCCAAATGCGATTAGTGATCCTCCTTAACTGATGGGACTTCTCAGGTAATGTTCAAAGTTACATAATTGTAGCTCTTTTGATTATTGCTTTCATTCTTTTCATATTCTAAGCTCTGGAACAACTACAAGATGAAATCATGCAACATATAAAAATCTAATCACATTTATCACTTAAAGACTATAAAAGTTTATATGAAGATGCAAATAAATTGATAAAACCCCAATTTATCACCACCAAAGATACAAATTAAAAGAATAATGGTTCTTTTTTTTTTCCTTCCAAATCACAATAATTTGATAGAGAGAATATGAAAGTAATTTTCAGAAACTGAGAGGTTGCAATAGTACAAACTTATACAGGTGCGTCGAAAGGTTGCAATAATACACCTTTATCAATTATCAGTTTATTAAAGCTTATCTTTCACACCATTATTTTTCTCATTTATTTGTTTTATTGTAGATTGTTTTAGTACATATTTACTGTTGGATGTAATTTTGTTTTGGTACAAGATTATAATAATATAATAGTAGGATTCAAAGTAAGGATAACATGGTTGTTACAACTTTTGAAGAATATTTTGGCAATTCAATCTAAACGTTAGGTTTTTTTTTTTTGATTAAACAGATCTGCATATATTATATATAACGAAAATATATAATTACAAAAGCTGGGGGGGTCGTGGTTCCCCATCATTGTCTCAAAGTTAGTAAAATCTGGTGGGATGTTTAAATTACAGACACTAATTTTCCTAGCAAAAGTAGTTCCTAAAATGTCTGCCCACACAGCTTCACTGGCATACACTAGAAGAGCTAACAAAAATACTATCCTGCACAAAAAGTTGCCCTTGGCTCCTTCATTTGCCAAAAGATCAGCAACTTTATTCTGCTCCTTGTATGCATGCAGCACTGCTGGATTCACCAACTGCTGCAGAAGCCACCTACATTCATCAACAAAAGGGTCATAAGTTAAGTGGCCATTATTTAGCATTGTTCTAACCTCAGTGGAATCAGTGTTAATTTGGAGGGGTTTAAGGTTATGGTTCCAAGCCATCAATAGTCCCTCGTGTAGAGCACGCAACTCTGCATTAGTATGTGTCATATGCTTGGTCCTTCTGGTAAAGCCTATGACCCAATCCCCTCTGCTATTTCTAATTACTCCTCCCAATTAGAAAATTCAAATCGGGCTTGGCCGTGAGGGCCGCCCAACCCCTTTAATTAAGTGGGGTTGGGCTAGGCATTTTGCGGCATTTAGAAGCGAGGCTCAAAAGCCCAAATTACTGACCCTTCACCTCGCAGGCCAAGGCGAGGCCACGGCCGTGAGGCCCAAAATTAATTAATTAATTATTAATTTAAAATTCTAAAATAACTAAAGAAGGAAACATAAAACAAGAAAAATAGGTACGAATACATAAAAAAGAAACTAGGGTTTTCTTAACATCACTTTCTTTTCTTCTTGCGCAGCTTTCTTAGTTTTGTTTACCCTTCCAGCTCCACCGAGTCGAGTGAAGAAGAAGCACAATAAGTCAAAACCTGGTAAGTAATTTCTCTTCTCCATACATAAAGAGTGTTATTTTTGACTTTGTAAATTGATTTGATTTTTTATAATCGATTTGGGGTTTTCTTTATCAACATCTTCTTTTCAGGTTCTTCTACATAAACTAAGTTATTTGAATGAGACCCTTTTGTGCAGCTATGTTGCTATTAAGTTAAAAGTCTTGTTTGATTAGATGTTGGTTGGAGCATATGTAAAATTATAAAGTACCTTTTTCTATAAAGCAAAATTATCAACGAGAACTTCCATTGTGTTTGATTAGATGTTGGTTGGAGCATATGTAAAATTATAAAGTATCTGTTTCTATAAAGCAAAATTATCAAAATTCCACAAATGACTGTAGATACTCTCCAAATCTTGATAATATCAACGAGAACTTCCATTGTGGGTTCAATTTTGTCCTGCTTTGTATTTTTTTTTAGTAAAGAATTGAAGCCAAATATTGGGTTTTCTTACTGTTAATATGTCTTGGATGTTTATTGTTACTACAACCCTGTTTGAGAATGAATAATGAATTTACATTATTTAACAGTCTTTTTTTTTTTTTTTTATTATAGGAACATCCATGGAGGATGATGATCATAGTACACCTAAAGCTAGTTTAGAGGTGAAATCATTGGAGGATGATGAACATAGTACACCAAGCTAGTTTAGAGGTGAATGAACTCGAAGACGAAGAACTTGAAAAGTTAAAAATCGAGGTGCTTAAAATCGAATGTTTGGATTTATTTCAAGAAGACCGGCAGAGGTAAAGATGGAGTGGAAAGGGCAATATGTAGAGGTTGTAAAGATCCATATCGGGTTGGTTCTACTCCAGACCCAAAGGTAAGAACTATGGAACATCACATTTAAAACGCCATTTAATTAGATGTAAAAAACGAAATACCACAGTTTGGGTCAAATGTTTATGGATAAACAAGGTAAAATACAGTCCTAGAAAAATAGACCAATTGGTTTCACGTGAAATGCTTGCTGAAGCTATCATTAAGCATGATTTGCCGTATTCTTTTGTTGAATATGATGGAATTAGAGCTTGGGCAAATTATGCAAGTCCAGAATTAATAATGCCATCTAGGAACACACTTCCGGATGTCCAGAAAGTGTATTTCAAAGAGAAGGAAAAGTTAAGACAAGTCTTAGCTAAGATTCCGAATCGAGTTTGCTTAACTTCTGATTGCTGGACAGCAGGTACTTCTGAGGGGTATCTTTGTTTAACTGCTTCATATGTTGATGACAATTGGAAGTTAGTTAGTAAGATTTTGAATTTTTGTCGTATGATTCCTCCTCACACAGGAGTAGAATTGGCTGCAACTATATATGACTGTTTGAAAGAGTGGGGCATTGATAAGAAGGTGTTCTCTATCACTTTGGATAATGCGACTAATAATGATAGCATGCAAAATATTTTAAAAGGGCATCTTAGTTTGCAACAGAGTTTATTATGTGATGGTGAGTACTTTCATGTGCGTTGTTCTGCCCATATTTTGAATTTAATTGTTCAAGAGGGTTTGAAAGCAGCTAATGATGCTTTGTTTAGAGTTAGAGAAAGTGTGAAGTACGTCAAAGGATCAATGCTAGAATGAGAAAGTTTGAGCAATGTGTTAAGCAAGTGGGAATTAATACAAATTTGGGTTTACGTTTAGACGTGGCTACCGAGATGGAACTCAACATACTTGATGCTTGAGAGTGCACTACGTATGAAAAAGCTTTTTCCGCTGCATTGGTTGATAGAAATTACTCTCATTGTCCTACATCCGATCATTGGAGAAGGGCGTAAAAATATGTGAATTCTTGGAACCTTTTCATGAAATAACTAACTTGATTTCGGTTCGAGTTATCCGACCTCCAACTTGTACTTTATGCAAGTTTGGAAAATTGAATGCATGTTTGATGGAGAAGGCACAAAATCCGGATGGAGTTATTAAGGAAATGGCTTCAAGAATGTCCAAGAAGTTTGATAAATATTGGAGTAAATATAGTGTAGTGCTTGCCTTTGGAGCAATCCTTGATCCTCGCTTCAAGTTGCAACTTTTAAGGTATTGCTACTCTAAGGTAGATGATGCTTCTGCACAAGAGAAGGTTGAAACTATGAAAAAAAAATAAAATTGTACAAGCTCTATGAATATTATGTAAATAGTCAAATTGGAGCAACTACTTCTACTATTTTGTGTAAACCAACTCAAGAAGAAGCGATCCAAACAAAAGGAATCCAGATTATTTGATGTAAGTAATTTTTACTTTATTCTTGATGAATTTTCTTATTCATTTTGGTGTAAGTGATACTTTTTAATCAAGCAATTATATTTCCTATTTCTTCCTCTTCTTTTTATTTTTATAATCGCATTTCATATTATAAATTAATAGGAATTTAAAATGTTCGAGAGTGAATCTTTTTGCAATCTTTGGAAAGTCGAATTGATCTTTATTTGGAGGAACGGAAGTTGGATTATGAGAAGTTTCATGGGATGGATGTTATTAAGTATTGGAAGGAAAATGAAAGGAAATATCCCGACCTTTCAGTGATGGCACGTGATGTACTCGGTGTTCCAATTACTACCGTAGCATCAGAATCAGCGTTTAGTATTGGTGGTCGTGTTGTTACCAAGTACAGAAGTTGTATCCATCATGAGAATGTCCAAACTCTTGTTACTACAAGAAATTGGTTGCATGGATTTACTTGGCCTAATGCTGGTAATGTTTTCTTTGGTTAAATTACTATTGTTTTTCTTAATCTATTTGTTAATGGTTAACTGATTAATATTTTGTATGTGATGTAAAATATAGATGAAGATGAAGGCTTATTAAGGAATCGATACCTCGTGTTGATTCAAATGTGCTCGATGGTTACGTCCTTCGGATATGTTATAGGCTGCAAGTTGAAATGGTTGTTAAGCTTTAATTGACTAGTTTTTTTAATTTTAAGTCGTTAGGATTTTATTTTGTGATCAAGGCGTAATTCTAGTGCAAGATTTGTATATTTTTGGATTATCAAACTCGTAGAAGTTTGCTTGCTAAATGTTGACCAAGTTGTTACTATGTTTCGCTCATTCTTTTGCTTGATATTAATTACTATTATCTTATATAATACACTTGTTATTAAAGTGAAGACCTATAATGGTTGGTGATTTTCCGGTGGCTATCTTGCATCGCTTGGTAATCACGTAAGATGGTAGCGCTTTGAATTGATCATTTTTTATGCAATTTGTCCGTGGGTCAAATGAAGACGGGTTGTGACTTTTTTTTTTTCCGTTTTGATGTCTCGGTTACTTTCAATTTCATTGAAGGGCCAACCCGTCCTAACCCGTGCCCGGCCAGGGGCCGGGGTTTGGGCCGCGCTTTGAAGCCGCCCTTCAATAAAAAGGGCTAGCCCGTCCTAACCCATTTAACTCCCTAGCCCGTTAGGGTTGGGTTGGGTTGGGTTGGGCCAGCCCGTTTTGACAGCTCTACTCCCAATCCCCCATTTCCCTTGTTACTCTGTATAGAGCTATCAGTGTTAAGCTTGTAGAAGCCTCTATCGGGTGGCTCCCATTTAATATTGATGGTGATGGTAGGAGTATTAACCTTCTGATCCCTTTACCAATGATAAAGTAGGTTTCAACTGCTTTAGCAAGAGTATTGTCAATGCTAACCCTATCCTTCTTTCGGTTGAATCTGTTACTATTCCTAGTAAGCTAGATGTGCCAAAAGGAGAAGAGAAGAATGTAATTCCAGTTAAGGATATTGTTGAAGGGCTTATGCTTGATAGAGTTCCCAATGTCATGCCAGTTGTTACTGATATAGGTGCTATTGACTTGAAAAGAAGAGGGTGTGATGCTCATATGGAGGAGATCATTCCAAAAGATCTGGGCCTTGGGACATTGGAAGAAGATATACTTGATGTTTTCCTCAGAGACACTACAGAAATAGCACACAGGGGTAATGTTCAAACCAATGGATTTCAAGCATTGCCCAGTTGGCAATCTTCTGTGGTGAAGGAGCCAAAGGAAATGTTTGATTTTGTTTGGGATCTCCAGATCCCAGATCCATTGGATTTTCCTGTTTGGAGTGTAGGCTTTATAATGAAATTAACTTCGAAAAGCACACCCAGATCAAAATCAAAGATTCCAATTCCAATGAACCACTCGCCTAAATTTTACTAATATGCCTATACATATCAATTTCTTAAGGTTACAACTTACAATAAGCATTAATTAGCTATATCCTAAACCCCACTTGTGGGATTGCACTGGGTATGTTGGAGGATCAGATATGCTGTGGTGATTGACAATGTGGGTGTAATCTGATTTAGTGCTAAATTTACCATTACTGGTGAGGCCTCAAATCATCTTATCCTCTCTGTCAATGTCAGCTGGAATAAAGGTGTTAGAAATAGCATAATGTGAGGTGGAAGGTCACAAGGGAAGGTCTCCAGTAATTAGTTCCCATTTGGGTGAAACTCCTGAACTTTTGAGTGCCGAATACCAAGGGGCCAAGGACTATAAAGGGTGTCACAAATAAGCTTATATATGTCCAAAGATCCAGTTGTCAGTCAGGAAGTTTACCATGTTCCCCTTGTACACAACCCATCTATTCCCTTTGGAGCATACTTTTCACCCTTCTAATATGCCCTTCCAGGTCCTAGAGGCTAGTGTTTTCTTAATAGAGTTGGGCCTGCAGTGTTTGGAGATTAGGATCCTGGCCCAAAGAATGTTGGGATTTGAGTAAATCTTCCAGGAAAGACTAACAATAATAGCAGTGTTTTTGTGCTCAGCTTTCTGTAAACCTAGGCCCCCTTCTTTTTTAGGCTTAGTGATATTGTCATCAGCAAAGAAGAGATAGGATAGCTCGGGTCCATTGGGGGAGATACCTACTGGAGTCTAGAGTTTATAGTAAACTTTTTGACCAATTCTCCTGGACAGCTTTTCCATGCAGAGTATAAAGAGGTAGGGGTACAAAGGGTTCCCTTGTCTAATACCTCTGCTAGGAGTGAAGAAATCAGTCATACTGCCATTAACAAGGACTGAAATGCTGGAGAATGAGGCACAAGAAAGGATTTGATTGATCATGGTGGTCGGAAACTTAAAGTGATGGAGTGTGGTTCGAATGAAGGACCATTCCAATATGTCAAAAGCCTTTTCTAGATCTAATTTAAGAATGACATTACTCTTCTTACCTTTCATCTTTTTAAAGTGGATGTTGTACCTGAACTATGATGGCATTGTCAGCAGTCCTCCTATTAGAAAGAAAACTAGCATGGGTAGGGCCAATGATGGTAGGTAGGTGAGGTTTGAGCCTATTCACAATGATTTTTGTGACAATCTTGTAAAGGGTGTTACACAAGCCAATGGGCCTATAGTTCTTCAAAATAGTGGCATTTGGGCATGAGACATAGGAAGGTTATGTTGACCTTCGGGTCCATCCTTTGTGTTGCAAAGGTGGTGTAGATGAATTCACCAACCTTGGGTTCAAGGATATGCCAAAATATTTAGTAGAAAAAGGGGTGCAGGCCATCAGGACCAGGTGCTTTCAGAGGTTTGAAAGATTTAATGGACAGCTTAATCTCAGTCAGCTGAAGGGGGGACCCCAGCTGAACTTGGGCATTGGAGGAGAGGGTATGCTCAGTACTAAAAGGTGTTGAAACATCTAAGTGTGAGCAGTTCTGCTTATTAGTGAAGAGGTGAAGGTAGTAGGATTGGATAGTAGCCTTAAGATTATCAGGATCATGAATCCAATTTCCTACATTATCTTGTAAACTCAAAGTTTTGTTTCTTCTTCTCCTATCAATGGTGGAAGTGTGGAAGAATCTAGTGTTGCTATCTCCCTCACTTAGCCAACTAATTATAGACTTTAGCTTCCAAAAATCCTCCTCATTTTGCAGAATTTCACTAAATTGAGCATTAAGATCCACTTCAAGATTTTGGAGGAAGGAACTAAAGGGGAAGTGGGGTGACTTCTGAATTCTAGCTAGCCTGGCTAGTAACTGCTACTCACTCTGTTTCAATTTATGTGAACCTATTTCCTTATTAGTCTGTGCCAAAAAGAATGACCTCTTTCTATATTTGGAAACACTTTACCTTTATGCAATGACTAGTAAATTTGTCCGCGCTTCGCGCGGTCCTAAAGGCCGACTTCTTAAATTTATATAGTATAATTTTTCTACTATGCAAATACTAAGTCACAAAGTATTTTTCCAAAACTTAAAGTAAATTAATCGTTAGTTTGTAAAGTATACTGCTAAGTATAAGGTGACATGACATGTGTGAACCATTATATAAAATAAATAAAT
Organism: Lycium ferocissimum; assembly: GCF_029784015.1. Taxonomy (NCBI): domain Eukaryota; kingdom Viridiplantae; phylum Streptophyta; class Magnoliopsida; order Solanales; family Solanaceae; genus Lycium; species Lycium ferocissimum. Next base: position 35,910,463 of record NC_081345.1, on the reverse strand, counting down.
CCATGTTCGTCCCAAAAAATTTGATACTTCTTTTTCCAATTTCATTTTCACGGAAAAGCCTAAAATAGAAGTCTTGAGCATGCCATGACAAAAGTTGAAAGATACGTGAGTCATGGAGGTGAGATTTTTAAAATAAGAATGAAGAAATAAAATAATAAGAATAATAATAATGATAATAATAAGAATAAAAATAAAGATAAATGTGAATTCTAGGCTAAAGAGATGTGTCAACCAATCATAAAATATATGAACTACATATAGGTAATGACGAATATCACCAGATTACTGTAGAACTTGTAGGAATTATTTTGACTAATATAGATATTTATATCAATTAACGATAAATAAAGAGCCGTCTATTATATATCCTAGTAAGTTACTTAACTTAAGCTTTAATTTGATTTATGCAATTTTCCTGGAAAACTTGGAACAGAAAAACGCAAAGATCCTTTTGTACCTTAAAATAGAATTTTTTTAAAACCGATTAAAAAAAAAATTTAGTTTAGTTCTCATGGCTAAAGTGAAAATACCTTCGCGCGTTAAGAATTCTTCGGCGTATAATTCCAAACATCCGCTTCTTAATTCTCAGCTGAACAAAACCCTTACAACAACCCAACAAACCTACAATATAATCATATAATTAATAACAAATAATTGAAATATAATCATACATTCATAAGACAAATGATATTTCTATCATCATTAACAAACACAATGAAAATTGTTTATACGAGAGAGAGGGAAGCAAAGGTGAGTGCATTTGTTTTCCTATTTCTTTTATTATTTATACTACCACTACACCAGGGAGTAAACATTTCTTTAATATTGATCTTTGGATAAGTTTTAGATAAAGACATTGGAATTCTAGCACAATACATAAATTGAGGCTTTTGGGATTTAATAACCGAAAGAAAACGGCTGTTTGAGTTGGGTTCTCTCTAATGGAAGGATTACCACTACCAACGGTTATAATGAAGGAGGAAATGTGTAATTAAGATGATTAAGAGCCCGTTTGGATTGGCTTATAAGTGGTCAAACCAGCTTATAAGCTGTTTTTTGATTTTTTAGGTGTTTGGCAAACCAGCTTATAAGCTAAAAAAGTGCTTAGAATAAACCAAAAAAAATAGGTTGGGCCACCCAACTTTTTATTTTGGCTCATAAGCTGTTTTTTTATCAAACCAGCTTATAAGACACTTTTTTAAAGCTAAGCCAAACGGGATCTAAGAGGTGTAATTAATATACTAAGAGAGTGATTTTTGTCTTCTTAATACATTAGATATTAATTTTAAAATAAGAAAAAATTCAAAAAAAGATAAATAGTATTCTAGGCCATGGAGATGTGCCACATCACCTTGTTTATGCCTAGCTTTATATTGTATATAGATTTATAGCCACACAAAATATATGTGACTCATTTAGGACCACAAGTTTAAAAGTCTTCTCTTCTTTCTTAAACTCCGTGCCCAGTCAAATGGGTTCACATAAATTGAAACCGAGGGAGTATTTTTTATGGAAAATGTTTCCAAAAACATTTTTATTCCAGATTTTACATTCTTCTTGGAATTTAGAAATATCTCTAGTAATGTGATCATTTTCATTAAAACAATGATTTACTAGGGTGGGGAAAGTGGGGTAAGAACACCACATAGTCTCAAATCTGAAGGGACCTATGGAAGTGGTCAAAAGCAAAGGACAGTGGTTTGAGTGGGTTATGGGAAGATGAGTTACAGTAGTGTCAGGGTATTGGTGAATCCACTCATCATTTGCTAGGCATCTGTCAATTCACTCCATTATGAGGTCCAGCCTATTGGTGTATCTCTTATTTGACCAGGTGTATTTACTACCCTTGAATCCCAGATCAATGAGACCACACTGATTAATGTATTTCCAAAAGCTATTGGCTTTAGAGTGGTTATTAGGATTTCCCCCAAATTTTTCACTAGCCTTAAGGATCTCATTGAAGTCACCTCCTATCAACCAGCCCTCCTCAAGTGATTGGCAATATCAACTAAATTATTCCAAAGGCTAATTCTATCAGCATAAGCATTGCTAGCATAACAAGCACTGAAGAGCCAAGAGGCTTGGGTAGAGAGTACCATGACAAACACATGGATGCTTTGTTCACTAATTAAAATCTCTTCTAGCCTCAACACATCATCGTTCCACATGACCACCATTCCTCCAGAGAGACCTCTAGCTGGTGACTGGGCATGAGCATCAAATTTGAGCTCCTTAACAATGTGGTCGTGGTCAGTCATTTTGGTTTCCAACAGAACCAACATAATGGGCTTATGCAGGCCTACCATACTAGCACAGTGTCTTTTAAAATCAAGGTTATTGGCTCCCTTAGCATTCGAAATCATTATATTCATTAACAACTTCTGTGATGGACACCCTAGGGCCTGTTTCACCTTTTTCCCTTTTCTTTTCTGGGTTTGGGAGCTCTCTTCTTGGGCTTAGGAGTTCACCAAGTTCGTTAGAGTGGGATGTAGGGTGACAGTTGGGACATTTGAGTTTGCTGGTAAGGCTAGCTCTAAGTTTAATTTGACCCTGAAGAGATTTCTTAGGCACAGAGCAATAACTACTTCGCTGTAAGGCTATTTAAATTCTTCCCTTTGCAAGTGCTGAATTAGAATTGCTCTTGATGCTGGGACCCCCGTTTCTCTTACAATTTCCTCTAACTTCCTGTTGGACTCTTAGAGCCTTCCTAGGGCCTGGCTTACCTCATTTTCTAGAATTACTAGTGGGTGATCTGGAGGTAAGGTCACTAGTGGGGATGGTTGAGGAGGTGGGGTCTGAGCTGTAAGGTCCACAGAGGTAGTTGGACTCATCCATTGAGTATTCCAATTGCTGAACCGAGGTTGCAGCAGAGGAATCTCCGGGTTCACAAATGGGAAGAAAGGGAGGGATTGACACACTTGGCTCGTGATTTGGTTGAGCTTCTGGGTGTCGACACTCCTCTTTGATGGGCTCTGATGAGCTCTCATCAGTGTCAACATCCATAGTTGCGTGCCAAAGTTCATTAGGCCATGGTTGAGGCCTTAAGTTACGAGACATGAGAGGAAGGATGGATTCTGTATTATCAGCTCCAATGAAGATGTTTCTGTCGTCACTCTTAGTGGAAAAGATTAACCCATCACTGCTAGCTTTAGCAATGATTCCGGTGAAAGGGGATCAGTGATTATCTTTTGGTGTGGTAGAGGAGGTGCTAGAGGGGTTCGACATTGATGCTTTCTTCGTTCACCTCTCTCAACTTGGAAGATTTTTATTAGAAGGATTTGAGCATAGATTCTGCTTAACAGAGCTTAAAAGAAAATGTGGAGAGACACTTGGGTTCCCCAATATTTCGTTGATTGAAGAGCTCAGGGAAGCGGAAGAGTGCATTGGTCCCTGAGCAGTGTAATGATTATGCTCAGAAGAATGATCCTCATTAATATCCATATTAACACTCAAAGCGTTTTTGTTAAGATTCTCAAGCGAGTGCATAGATATGGGAGTGAAAGTATTTAATGGAACTGAGGGGGTGTGGGGTCGGGGTATTTTTCATTGAGGGGTCTGGCCCTACCCGAATTTATTAAAGAATTATTATTTATTTTTTGGTCCCCTTGTTTATTAATATTTTTTGAAAGGTTATGGGGACTTAAAAAAAGGCCCGCTATGTGGGTCTTGGGATTTTTGGTTGGATCAGAGGCCAACAAAGGGCCCGCCGAGACCTTATTCCCATTTGGGCCAATTTTTGGCTCAGTGAATTTTAGGCCTAATTGAGAAAATTGTGGGTTGGCCCAAAGTTTGGTGGAGTGAGGGAGATGTCATTGCACCGCCACCTTCTCTTTTCCCTTATTCCTTGATTCTGTCACTAGAATTTGCTTTCTCTGCTCGGAATTACGGTTAACAGGGGACTTTGCTTGTTTTTCCTTGTAATGAAATGTTTGTGAGTGTAGGAACTTACCCGATGTGGCATCAAACGATTTTACCTACACCGGAATGGTGTCTCTACGGCGCGTTGGCGCTTCGCCTTTCCTTGGGCTAGTGGTTTGACCCTTCTTTTTCCTCATGAAATCAACCGTCTCCCAGCCTGATTCTTTTGCTTCCATCTCTGTAACCGAAGCTTCATTCAAACCTGGGGTTTTTGGGCTGGGGATGGTGGTGTTGGTGCAATCTTTTTTAAGACGGCCAATCCTCCCACAACCCTTACAAAGAATCCTTCCCCTTCATATACCAGAGGTTACTGGTAAGATCCGATGGTAACCATCGTTTTCACTGGTGTTTCCAAAGAGATTTGGACACGGATTCTTGCATACCTTCCTCGTATTGCTGCAGTTATACAACTGTCAATTTTAAGCAATTTGCCAATTCGCCTGCTGACTTTTTCTAGAATAGCCTGATCGTAAAACTTTGTTGGCAACAGGGGCAAGCGGACCTAGACGTCTGCGTAGGAGATTTTAGTTTCTTCCTGTAAAAGTTTATTTCCTTACTGAGAAGAAGTGGCCCATAATGAACCATGAGCCTTCATGTAGAGCAATTATCATACTAGATTCTAAATTAAATTTGACTGTAAAAAAGTCCCAACCGAGATTGATCAGGATTAGAGGTTCCTCTAGTTGCCACATTTCTAAGAGCTTTGCTCGAAGAACTTGATGTGGTATCTTTCTACCAAACACTTTAATTATGACTGAGAATTGCCGTGGAGCATAAATCTTTTTCTTTTCTTCTTCAAATAGTACAATAGAGTCAGACTCTTCTGTTGGAGTTGTAGAAATTTCCTCGATAGAATCAAAGGTGACTTTAGAGTGATATTTTTAGGAGGATGATTCCCCTCCGGTGAATATATTTTTAAACGATCGCTTGGATGAGAGATCCTTTTCCATAGAGTCCTGTATTGGATCCAGTGATTCTAGTGGTATTTCTGGGGAGGGATTGTCTATTGGAGACGTGGGTGGGGTGGCCACGGTAGTAAAGGCCGGTTAGTGATGTTTTAGAAAGAGGTAAGAGTTTCTCTTTCTAAGGAAAGTCTACATAATTTTTTGTTAGTCAACAACTAACAGATATAAGTGCTTGAAAAAATAGCAATAACTAACAGATTTCTTGTATGATAGCTTAAATTTTGTGTGGTGTATTTGCATCAAATATTATTTTCTTATTTCAAATATTGAACTTTAATATTGTAAATTGTCACTTTAACAATCCAAATTTCATATTCCTTTTTGACATAAATGTTTCATATTTTACTTTATTTACATAGGTAACTTTACATCATTATACAATTTTAAAAGATATATTTTTATTTTTCTAAAAATATTCTTAAATTATATTTCACTATAGATTTGGTTGCTATGAATAACAAGGGTATTTTGCTTTATGCACATGAATCCTCGATTCAGTTTGTTGGTAAGACCATCATTGCTGAAGCATTTGTAATTACGGAGTCGTGAAAAAAGCAATATGCAATGGATAGAAAAAACTTGATATCTTTTCTGATGCGAAGGGTGTAGTAGACACGTTGAAGAAAAGTTTTGAAGACTAACTAGAACATAGATATAACTTGTAAAGATATTTGGAACATATCTTCATATGTGATCATGTCATGTTTGTAGTTTATACATAATTCTAGGATGTTTAATGACTGCTCATGACTTAGTAAAATATTCGATTTCTTTGATACGTGAATTTACTTAGGAAATGATGTTATCGAGTTGGATTATAAATGACGCTTTACGCTTCTTTGAGCATATCATATCCTCAGTGATTTAATAGATGAATGATTTTGATAAAATAAAAACTAAACTATTTTGTTATAGAGTTGTTTTTGGAGAATATTGGTATTTCAAGATAACACAATGTATACAAGAATTAATTGTCAATCCAAATTGGACAACAAAATTCGGTTAGAGACTAATAAGTTTTATTAGTTTAATCTAATTCCATTCCATGAAAAGAACATAAAAAGAAGGACAAACTTGCAAATATATCCAACTTTGCGATTTAGGGTAGATATACCCTCGTTAAAAAAGTGGTACATATATACCCCTTTATTACATCTTGCCTTTACACAAATGGTGCAAATATACCATTTTCGATGATAAAATTTAAAAAAAAATCATTTATCTTATTTTTAAATTTTAAAAAATGCCATATGGCTTTAAAAAAGTAAGTCTATCCATTTTTTTGGTGTACTTATTTTTTCTACCCACGTGGTAATTTTTTCTGGTGAATCGAGTCTGATTCGTTAAAAAATATATCTACATGCTTGAAAAATAAGTCTATTCATTTTCTTAGAACGAACCACACATAAGAAAAAAAATTACCTAGTGGCTTAAAAAAATACGTCTACTAGAAACAAAGGGTGGATTATTATTTTAATCTTTTAAAAGTCATGTGACATTTTTAAAATTAAAACATAAGTTAAATAATTTTAAAAAAAATTACATCAGTAAAAAAAGTGTGTTCGTGTAAAGGCCAGAGCATAAATGCTCCGCTTTTCTAACAACGGCTGTATCTGCTCCAACTCGCATACTTGAGGGTTTATTCGAACCTTTCTTTAAACCCTAGCCTCCATATATAGTCCCTTTCAGATTTACCTCTGTTTATTCAGTTTCACCTTATCGATCGTAGCTAGGGTTTTCTCTCTCGTGACAGTCAAAATGGGGAAATCAGAGAAAGCAGTAAACAAGCAAACCTCTCAGTCCCAAAAGAATGCCGCAGCCGATGATGACATGGATCCTACGGTAACTCTCGTTTCCCTTTTCTATTTCTTGTTTTGTTGTGATTTGTTATGGAAGAAGATGTTTTTTACGACAGTGTTTTACAGTAGATTTTTTGGGTGTAAAAGTAGGTTACTTATTTCCAGTATAAAAAGTTGTCAATAATGTTTAAAGTGTTAAATTGATAAAGAGTTGGGAGAACAGTCAATTTTTGGGGATATTTTCATAATTTAAGGTGAGAATTAGCAAACTTTATCAGAATCCCAATATTTATTTGTTTTGGGTTTGGTTTGTCTGTGTTGTAGCAATACTTTGAAAATAGGCTGAAAGTGCTTGCGGCCGAGAAGGCCAGTGGGCACAACACTTACCCGCACAAATTCTGTGGGGCTAACCATTTGTCTGTCCCTGAATATGTCTCTAAATACGGAGTTTTAGAGAGCGGAGTTCATTCCGAAGATGAAGTGTCCTTGACTGGTAAATTTAACAGCATTTTGAGCTTACTTTGTTGATCAGTTTTTTTAACAGTATTTTGCTTTTAAAAAGAAAAACTTGCATCGATAATTGTTGTTTTTTGTGTAGGAAGGATAATGAACAAACGTGCGTCTTCTGCAAAGCTGCTTTTCTATGATTTACATGGTGAAGGTGCCAAGGTTCAAGTTATGACAAGTGCGAGGTGATTATATTACTCTTTCCTTTTTTCGTTGTTTTCTGAGTTTAATTTATGCCAAGAGTAGGTGGATGAGATGACCAAAAGGTTTCATATAGAAGAATCTTTAAGCTCGTGTACTAAGTTTCGTATAGACTTGTGTTTTCTGAATTCTTAAGTGATTAAGTTTGCTCTTATCACTGAGAAGTATTGCGTCCTGATGTATGTGCAGAGATTCTGTGTTGAATGAAGAGGACTTTGTTAAATTTCATTCTGGTGTGAAGCGTGGAGATATTGTCGGAATTACTGGATGTCCAGGTATGAGATTCTTATTTCCTGCAAATTTATGGCAGATGTTCCTTGTGGTAGTGTTGGTCTTGGTGGTAAAAAACAACGTACTTAAACACCATTGATTAATGTAAGGGAAAGGGACTGAAAACAAAATGTGTTAATGTGTCTGTATTTTGTTGATTGGTGTAATGTGGCAGGTTGAATGGTTAAGATTTGCATGTGATGTTATGGTCATATCTAATACCATAACAGCTACTCAGTTATCCAAATAAAAGATACAATTGTTTTTTCATGTCTTTACTAGCATTAAATTGCATTTACCTGACCCTTTCCCTCCACACCACTTACGACACAGATGCTAAAGAATCTGTCGAGTTGTTATGGCAATCAGCATTGTAGAAGTTGCAATAAAATGTTGTAAAACTAGGTGAATATAAAAAGATCCTGTGACCTTCACAATATTTATCTTGTTCTGTAGGGGCTCAAGTTAGACTATGCAGTTGTAGCAGCTTGCTTCAGCTGAAGTCATGGCTTGGTTCCCTTTTTTGGGGCTTCTGGTTTTTTTTTTTTTTTTTGGGGGGGGGGGGGGTAAGTAGTTCGTCGCTTGGTCCTTCTCTGAAACTTTGATTTCAATTTAAATTTAATCAACATTGTTTTTTCCAGACCACTTTGAAAGAGGAGGTCGATAACGTGTTAGAGATGGGGCCACAGTTAATTATCTTTTCATATTTGATTTTCGAGAAGTTAAATCTGGAGGGTTATTTGGTACAGAAAGAGCATTAGTGAGAAAGCAGAAAGGTTTTGGGAAATGGACAACAAATAGAGTAACATAAGATTCTTTTTGATGAACAAGAATCTTATGTTACAGAGGATACACGAGTTTCAACGTGTAATAGAAAGGGAGAGGAATGATATAATGTTGAAAATTGGTACAAAGGGAGGTCGAGAGAATAGATACGTGCCTTTGTACGGAGAAACGAAAATAATAGACACTTATCCCATTAATTTTATTGGACCATGATTACCACAGCTGACCTTTGTCAAGCTCTCTCCTAAAGGAGTAGTGTTATTCATGTCAGTGTTGTCAAAGGCGCGCTTAAGCCCTGAAGTGAGGCTCAAAGCATGTTGAGCGCTTCGCCTCGCTTTATGTGCGCTTCAGTGTCATCATCAAGACTCTAAGACATACTTTTCCTTGCCAATGAGCCTCTCTTGAAAACGTGACACTCGATAATTGATATTTCACTTTATCGTAATTTCTTTGTCCATATATTTGTTATTCATGCTTATTAGTAGGAGGCTTTGACTAAACATATATATATATTTGTACTTTTGCACCATTGCGCCTTTTTTCATTAAAGCCCACACTTTATTTGCGCTTTGCGCTTAAAGCCCCAGGCTGACCTTAGAGCTTTTTTGCGCTTTTCGCTTTTGATAACACTGATTCATGTCGAATAAAACATTTTGTTGTGTTTGTGTGCCTTTAGCTTCTGGGATTTGCCATAGTTTCTGACTTCAAATATTATTGTCTGCACTGTAATTGCTAGGAATATCTATCTTGACATGGTGCAGTTTATGCAAAGATCTCAGGAGATGATAATAATGATGTTTTGGTTTGGTAACATATTCTTCTAATTCTTCCTTCCTCATTCATCAGGAAAGAGTAAAAGAGGCGAGCTTAGTATTTTTCCCAAAACATTTGTAGTGTTATCTCATTGTCTTCATATGATGCCACGGCAGAAAGGTGCCCAGACGGAGACAACTAAGGTTAGTGAATTTTGTTTTGCATTGTGTCTAAGACCAGTCCCAGCTTAATTGAACTACATCTAATTGTGCTGCAGAAAACTGAAGAATGGGTCCCAGGAAGTGGCCGCAATCCAGATACATATGTGTTGAAAGACCAGGTATCTTATGCCTCTAATTTTTTTTTTTTTTTTTAGAAAGTTTTTTTTCTATTGCCTTGCTTTCTTCCTATTTCCTTCTAAAAGATTTTATGCCTCTGCTGTGTTCTAACTTACACCATTTCAAAAAAAAAAGAAATGCCTCTGACGTGTTCTTGTGGTTGATTTATTCTTTATGTCCAGGAAACACGATATAGACAGCGATATTTGGATTTGATGCTGAATGTAGAGGTTCGCCACATATTTAAGACCCGTGCAAAGATCATAAGTTATATTCGGAGCTTTCTTGATAATCGTGACTTCTTAGAGGTCAGTGTTGATGAAGCTGTTTTGTTTTGCCTTTTGTTAATTTGAGATTATGAGCTTAGCTTGAATAAAACCAGTATAATATATAATTGTATGTGTCACAGGTAGAGACCCCCATGATGAACATGATTGCTGGTGGAGCAGCTGCACGTCCATTTGTGACCCACCACAATGATTTGAATATGAGGCTCTTCATGCGTATTGCTCCAGAACTATATCTTAAAGAGTTAGTTGTTGGTGGATTGGATCGTGTCTATGAAATTGGGAAACAATTCAGAAACGAGGGAATTGACTTGACGCACAATCCTGAATTCACCACTTGCGAGTTTTATATGGCATATGCGGATTACAATGACTTGATGGATCTAACTGAAAAGATGCTAAGTGGTCAGTACCAAAAATTTGGGATCCGAAATGTTGTAGTGGAAGATTATGTATATTTGATCTTTTCATGATATTTATTCTTTTACTTTGTAGTTTATCTCACTGACTGTGCATGAACAGGGATGGTGAAGGAACTTACAGGTGGCTATATAATCAAGTATCATGCTAAGGGGCTGGAAAGTGACCCAATTGAGATTGACTTCACTCCTCCATTCAGGTTTGGAAGCTCTTCTGGTATGTAATGTTCTGTTTTTGTTTACACGGCACTAAGATACTATGCTGTGGCGTCTGCAGAAGGATTGATATGATAGAGGAATTGGAGAAGGTGGCAAACTTAAATATACCCAAGGATCTCTCAAGTGATGAAACCAACAAATACCTCATAGATGCCTGTGCAAAGTTTGAGATCAGATGCCCTCCACCGCAAACAACAGCTAGATTACTTGATAAAGTAAACTTTTTCTTTCAGATCTCTTCCCAATAGCCAATTTTTACTGGTGCAATCTAGAAACTCGCTCTTCACTGCTGGTCCGCTTTCTTTTGTATTGTCTTGTATTAATTCTCTCTAGTGCGAATTTAAATGCTTGAGAATCTCTCAGTTTATGGGCTTTGTGAATGAAGGAAAGGGGCTGTAATGGATGTGGACATCCACTTCTGTTCTTTCCATGAGCACCTCTACGTGAGGCAGCAAAAGGCTGCTGTAAAGGAAAAGATATGGGTGTGAGAAAAACTTGAGGCAAAAGGCAAATGTGAGAAAATAAAGAGGAAAGAAGTAACTTTTGAGAAAAGTGTGAATCAGTTTGCTGTATGTCTGCCTTTCTGCCTGTAACATTATAAATGTTTAATGCTATGTCCCATTTCTGCATTTATTGGTGATACCTCTTAAAAAACATGTATTTAGTCTGCTCTTTGGCATGTAACTTTGAGAAAAGTGTGAATCAGTTTGCTGTATGTCTGCTTTTCTGCCTGTAACATTTTGTAATGTTTAATGCTATGCCCCATTTCTGCATTTAATGGTGATACCTCTTAAAAAACATGTATTTATGGGAGTCGGTGTTCGCATTCTTTTGGCACTATTGGTGCTATTATTACCAGTTTTTTCACCTAAGAAGCTTTATGACGTTGCTACTAATTCTCCTTCATTTTTGTGTGAATTCAGCTTGTGGGGCACTTTCTGGAGGAGACATGTGTTAACCCTACTTTTATTATCAACCATCCAGAGATAATGAGTCCTTTGGCAAAGTGGCACAGATCGAAACCAGGCCTGACAGAACGTTTTGAATTGTTTATAAACAAGCATGAAGTATGCATTCTGTCAAGTCTTTCAAACCGTTGTTACCACTCCCAATACAAGCTGTAATATCCTTCTCTGTTAAATAATTTTTTTGATCAGTTTTTCTCTGTTACAAAACTCGACAGCTTGCCAATGCATACACTGAATTGAATGACCCTGTTGTCCAACGCCAGCGTTTTGCTGATCAACTCAAGGTATCTGTGGGAAGTGTGTTTCCTGATTTGGTGGTTGTTTTGTGTTCATCTTATTGTATCATTTCAGTTACGCGCAACTACTTATTTTAGCATAATTAATGTCAATTCAGGACCGACAATCAGGTGACGATGAAGCTATGGCACTGGATGAGAACTTTTGCACAGCTCTTGAATATGGATTACCTCCTACTGGTGGTTGGGGATTGGGTATTGACCGACTTGCAATGTTGTTGACAGATTCACAAAACATCAAGGTTTGTGCCTTAAGTTGATTCCTTTGTTAGTAAGAAATGACCCGTTAGTTCCAATCTATTTAGAAATGTTACATTGACTGAGGGAATGTTCTGTTGTCATCCTGTATTTTCTTCATCAATCCTCATCTCATGAGATAGCTTTTGAGGTTAAGTTAAGCCCAAGATCCATTTTCTTAACATGGTATCAGAGTCTGAGCTAAACTCATCCATGTTCTTGGTTTATCCAATATTGGGCCGTTATGTTATATTGTCCACGTTTCAGATGTCCTACCCCTTGGCATGTGGGATGATTGCTTAAAATCCAAATGTATTTTTTCATTATACAATTTTAGGCAACTCTCACCTCATGATCTAGCTTTTGAGGTTTAGTTAAGCTCAAGTTAGATTGACGCCAAGGTTCTTTATATCTAAATACGATGAAATGGCCATTTAGTTCCAATCATTTCCTCTGTTTTTCTGTCTCACATCCATTTCTAAATGGGTGGAGGGCGTTCGGGGAAGAGGCTACAAAGGCTGGTCTTTTACCAACTTAGTGTTGTCTCTGCATTTTCCCTCAACCCTCCTTTTCTTGTTGCTTCCTTTGAAAAAGCTAGTGTTTCGTATCATTTAAGTTAGATACTGAAATCTTTTCTTCTTTCCCTTGTTATAATTTTTTCTACAGGAAGTTCTACTCTTTCCAGCCATGAAGCCACAGGATGAGCCCAAGGATAGGTAAAGTATTTCCTCCTTTCTTTCCTTTGAATGATATATGCAGGCATTAGTGTTTGATATCAGATGGTTAGGACTAAGATACGTCTTGGATTGTGCCTGACAGCTAGCTGACTGATTTAGTTGTCCCGAAAAAAGGGAAAAAACTAGCAAAATTATTTATCTCCAATTCAATATCTTTCTGCTTGGCTGGTAGAGTTACCTCGTACCTATACTGATGGATGTATAAATAATATCCATTTAATGAAATATTAACTAGGTAGTGGCTTTGGGTGACCGACATTTGAGGAATCTTTTTGAAAACAATCTACTAGGTTGTTCTTCAGTGGGTTTTTGTGGGGTGGGAGCTAATCCGGGGGTCTGGTTAACTGTAGGAAAAGAGTATATTTGCTTGTAAATTTAATTTATGATTTTATGTTTGAGCTAAAGATTTAGCTTCTAGTGAGACATATATTTGGAATTCTCAATAAAGATGTTTTTTAGTATTACATTGTGTGAAGTTGAATCTTTATTTGGTGGAATAATATTTAGAACTAAGGGTGTGTTCGGTGTGGAGGAAAATATTTTCCAATTTTTTCGTGTTCGTTTGATCAAAATTTTTGGAAAATATTTTCTTTAGGAAACCAAGTTCCTTAAAAATGGAGAAATGACTTTCCTAATCAAAGTAAGTAAAACAAGTCAAACCAAAACCCCCAAAAAAAAAAAAAAAAAAAAAAAAAGCTAAAAGAAAATTTCTAAAAAGCTTTGAAACGTTTTTTTATTGGTTTTCTACGACAAACCCCCCTTATTGGTGGGTGGGAGGGTTGGATGGAGCGTTGGTGTTGGGTGGCTGGTGGTGTGGCGTAGGGCTGAGTGAAGTCGAAATGGTGGTGGTTGGGTAGGGGTGGGATTTGGTTTTGGAGGGGTGGGATGGGTGTGGTATGGGGTGGTAGGGTTGGCATGGGGGTTGGGTGGGTATTTTTCAAAAAATGTTTTCTACCAACCAACCGAGCATGAGAAAATAAGTAAGAAATTTACTTATTTTTCACTACCCAACCGAACATTAGAATAAGTAGAAATTCACTTATTTTCCAAGAACACATTTTCTAGGAAACCATTTTCCTCCATACCGAACACACCCGAAGAGAAGAATGAGTGATGCTAGAAGTTCTTAAAATCCCCGGGTGACTTCTCTGAAGCTGCTTCGCGAGTTGAATTGTGAGAAGTAGCACATGTTTTAGAAGCTTGAAGATATATCCTTAAAAGAGTGGGTTATAAATGATATTGCATTGTTTAGTGGCAAAGATTGTGGGGGAATTTTTACGTCTTTTACATGGAATAAATTGGATAACGCCCAGAACTGTGGTTGGGTGCTTGCTTGGCATGAATGAGAACTGTAGAAGAAAGCCTATAAAACCTTTTTTTGATAACCGAGAAATCCCAGAGGGCCAGTATGCACAGTTCAAAATACCATTCGGTGCTTGCAGCACGATTCAAGCTACAAATTATTTCCTTGTATGATCGTGGATAATTAGGAAAGAACACAACTGGTGGTGTTATGCAGGGTTTGCTTTTTCAAGACGTAATCCGAAGTTGGCTGGCTGTGTAGGAAAGTCGAAAATCCAAAGACTTTCGTGGTGGAAAGTCGAAAATGTAGGAACTTTTGACGGATTTCACAGGGTTTTTAAAGTCTTTGTTGCGCCTTTGTGGAAAAGGATATAGTGTCGTAAAACAGATACTACAAGAATGAAGTGTTCCATAAAGAGGCTTGTTGCAATTCTGAGACAGATTTCATGGCCTTTTTTTTTTTTTTTTGGCCCATTCAGCTATTTAAAAAAATGCTCTTTACACTTTACATTTTCTTTTCTCCATCCAGCAATAAAAAGCCTGAGGAATCTGCCAAGCCTCAAGATGGACAAGCCAAACCTCAGGATGGACTTACTACAATGCAAGGTAGATAGATCTGGTAGATATGCCCAACTTATTTTTTATTTTCTTCTACTGTCTAGTCCGGGGAAAAGCATTTTCGTCATTTTTGCCTCTGCATGTAGACATAGCCTAGTTTTTCAGTAATGTGTGCGTCTTTAGGAGTGAACTACCTACTAACTTGTTTGTGCATTGCTACAGATGTGGAAAAGCAGTTGTCTGACCTCACAACGAAGTGAAGATCATAGATATTCTACGTTGAGTTCCTGCTGCTCCTGGAGTGGTAGATTTTTGAGCTCTCTTTTGATGATATGATTGTCTATTGTTACGACAAATGCTATCCTTAATTTGTTAGTATTGGAAACTTTACTCATATACCAATGGATATGGTTGTATTAGTCAAATACTTTTAGATGTATTCGTTTATACTCCCTATTGTTTCATGTCTTTTTCTTATTCCATTTATGCTTTGCTTATATTAACTCACACAACACTCCCTAGTGTTCTGTTCTTAATTCGGTCACGTTCTTTTAAGTTTATAGCCATATGGATCTGAATAGAGCGCTAAATATAACACGGCGAAGATACCAGTAGAGATAATTGGAAAGACAGTGAAAAGACTTTTATCTAATCCTTGAACAGAACTTAAGGAAAAGAACAAATTTCCGTACTTCAGATATGAATGGTTCCTAAAGCTCTTTGCTTCAATGTATTTCAGAATTCACAAGCTAAAAATAAATTGTAACACATGAATAGCTAAATCCAATATGACTAAGAGCCCGTTTGGATTGGCTTATAAGCTGTTGAAAACAGCTTATAAGCTATTTTTAGCTTTTTTGAGTGTTTGGCTTGCCAACTTAAAGCTATTTTGTGCTTAAAATAAGTCCAAAAAAATAATTGGGCCCGTTTATTAAACTATCTAAAGCAATTTATAAGTTAAAACGACATAAGCCAAAAAAATAAGTTGGGATAGTTTTTTTTTGACTTATAAGTTGCTTTTTTTAACCCTATCCAAACAGGCCCTAAATCGCGCATAATTCTACATAAACTACATACTCTTATAATTAATCCATGTATTACTAATACCCACATAATTTTAACCAGTTACCACACCGCCTCGGATTGAATTGAAATGGATCATTGAAATTTTAAGTACAAATATAAGAGTTCAACTCCAATCTATTACAAATACTCCAAACTAGCCAAATTTTAAAAACTTTAGACCGCTCCTCCTTACTTAGACTATTGCCTCTGAGGTTTCGTACTACCAAAAATCAAACTTACAGATCTTTGAGTATAAACTTTAGGTGTTGGCTATTCAAACTTCTTACCCGAGGTTGAAGATGGATTAGACAGATAAATTTCAAATAATTTATAAAGGTCGATTATATTTTAAATAGCGGTCCTAACAATTTCTCTTTGGATACTTCGTCTGAAAATGTAGATAGATGTCCAAAACTTGAGAAAATATCACTCCTTATCAACAAAGTAGTAGATGTATTACACATGTACAAGAGCAAAATTATAGACATGGACCATTTTAATTGATACCCTTTTAAATTTTCTTTTACCTACTTGTTTATGCACTTAATAATATTTTAAAACTCAACGTATTTGTATGTTTTAGGACTCTTTCAACTTCTTATTTTTATTTTATACACCAAAAATGTTTAAAAGTAAAAAAAATATGATTGGATATTCGAATTCTAAAATTAAACTTCATCGTTCATATATGAAGCACAGAGTGAAAATCATTTTCATCCCCTAAGTTTAGCTTAAAAATTAAACACACCCCCCAGGTTTGAACAATTGACATTTTCATCCCCATCTCAACTTCCGGCCATTGACCGGTAAGTTAACCGATAGTTGACCGGTCATTAAGGGCTAAAATGTAATTTACTAATATTTGAATTTAATAAATGCCCTTAATTAATCATATACATTCTTTTCATAATTATCATTTCTAGTTCATGAGCTCACGTTGACTAATGTTATTTGTAGCCTTTGGTCATGAATAATGTTTTTTTTTTTCGGAATATTTTTTTCAAAATTTTTTCAAATCAGTGTTTGGTCATAAAGTAATCCATTTTTGCCAAATCCAATTTGAAGAAATGATAATTATGAAAAAAAAATGGACATGATTAATTAAGGGCATTTATTAAATTCAAATATTAGTAAATTACATTTTAGCCCTTTTTATGACCGGTCAATTATCGATCAATGGCCGGAAGTTGAGATGGGGATCAAAATGTCAATTGTTCAAACTTGGGGGATGTGTTTGATTCTTAAGGAGTATTATAAAAATTATCCAAACTTTACTGTAGGTAAAAGGTTATTAGCACACTAGTGAGGATAACCAGTGCTGCGCACAGGCCTAATATTATTATGCTAAGTATTGATTGCATTGTAACTTTGAACTCTTGTTTTATATATTGAAATTGGTGGATAATTTTTTTATGAATTTTAGATATAAAATAAGCTTTATTAGTGCATTAATAATGTACTATTATATTTGATTTTTAATAATGTACTATTATATTTGATTTTTAATACCAAGAAATACTGGTTCCAGCTATTAACATCAAATATATTGTATTAAATATTTTACAATTTTGAATGATAATTGTTTTGCATTTGTAGATTATGTGTTAGTTGATTAATTTATGTGTTGTTAGTTGATTAATTAGTTACGTCATTATTTTTATATGTCAATTGTTAATCTTGAAATTTTGTTTAAAAATAATTAAGTGAAAGCACCAAGTTGAAGAATTGAAGAGTTTTCTGTGTATAAAATTAAAGAGAGAGAAAGAGTAATAGTTAGTCAATGAAAAATATAACAGATAGAAGGAAAAGATGAAGGGTGTGTTCGGTATGGAGGAAAATGTTTTTCAATTTTCTTATGTTTGTTTAGTTAAAAAGTTTGAAAAATATTTTCTTTGGAAAAACAAGTTCCTCAAAAATTGGAAAAATGGCTTTCCTAATAAAAGTAGGGAAAACAAGTTCACAAGTGCATTCCACCAACCACCCTACCACCACCCAACCCACCCCCAACCACCAAATCCCGACCACTCCGCCCCCACCCCCCCAAAAAATTAATTTTGTTTTAAAAAATAGTTTGGATTTTTCTTTTTTGCACCACCTATCCACCAACTACCAAAGCCCAAACACTCCTGCAACCCATGCACCACACAATCCCCGGCCAACCCAACCCCCGACCACTAAAGCCGAACTACTCTCGCAACCCATGCACCACCCACCCCCAACAATCCAAACCCCAACCACTCCCGCAACCCATGCACCACCCGCCCCCACCACCACCCCATGACTCCAATTTTTTTGTTTTCTTTTTTAACCCCACCTATCCACGCGACCGCCTTCACCCTACCCCTTCCAAAAAAATTGATTTTTTTCTTAAAGTTTTGAAATTTTTTATTTTTTGATTCTCTACACCCACCCCCACATGCACCCCCTACCCCCTCCCGAATTTTCTACTTCCTATTTTATCTTTATTAAAAAAATTATAAAAATTGAAAGTTTGCGTGGTTAAAAATTAAATTTTTTGGAGGGGTCGGTGGGGTGGGGGGGGGAGGGATCGGGGTGGTGTAAAAATTCAAAAAAAAAAAAAAAGAAAGTAACTTTTAAAACTTTTTTTGAGATTTTTTTTTTTTGGGTGGGGGGGGGTGGGGGTGGGGGTTGTAGTGGTGTAGAAAATCCAGAAAAGAACATTAAAAACTTCAAAAAGAAAAAAATTGGGTGAGGGGAGGGGGTGGTGTGGTATGGGGAGGTGGGGTTGGGGTGGAGTTGGTGGGGCTTGGGTGGGTATTTTTCGAAAAGTGTTTTGTACCAACCAAATGAACGTGAGAAAATAAGTAAGAGATTCAATTATTTTCTACTACCCAAATGAACATAAGAAAATAAGTAGAAATTCATTAATTTTTCAAAAACACATTTTTTATGAAAACATTTTTCCTCCATACCGAACACACCCGAAAAGTAAAAAGAAGATGCAGTCTGTTCTTGCCACGTATACAACATAAAAAAGTTGTGGCTGGTGGAAGAAGAGAGTTGCAATTCAGTCAAAGGAATAAAAAATTTATCGGGCTACTACAGTAAGATACAAAGATTCCATTTAGCCCAATCACAGTCAAATTTATCAAAATTGTCTCGGAAGTAACATGCAGGCATGTTGACCTGTTGCCTGCTTATCCCCATTTATTAGATAGTAGAACAGAATTGCATGTTATATAAAGTCATATTAATTTATTATAATTAAGTTTTAAATTATGATAATAATATTTATTATTAAACCAACATATGCACATACTTTTTACCTGTACTGTGGTACTGATACGCATAGGCGCAAGTAAATGAGGAATTTTGCTTATTTTACACGTGGCATTCATTCTGACAACTTTGGTGGAGGGATCCTTTCAAGGCAGTTCTTCACGAAGCAGAACACGGACACTTCACACTGCTTTTCGCCCTGCTATATAACTTATAGTTTTTCTAGAATTTATTTTCCATTTCGAATTACGTGTATAGATGTTAATCTAGTGTTAGCAACCACCAAATGATACAATAAATCGCGAAGCAATTAGATAATACGATGTTTAATTAAAAGAAGGATCTATATTAATAAACATAGCAACATTCCGAATTCACATTAATGAGTATATCTAGACACAGTAAAAGAATAAATAAACAAAATACAATTTAAACATAACAACATTTCGAATTCACATTAATGAGTTTATTTAGACTTATTAAAAGAATAACAAAATACGATTGAAACTAGTCATAGATCTAAAGAAAGAAGAAAACTCTTGCAAAACAATGTGGCGTCACGAAAAACCCTAGAGAATAAATTCTAAATATTGCCCCCGTAAGACTCTTCAAGACAAAAGTTCTCTAAGTAACCAAAATATACTTTATGGGCTTCATCAAAACGTGTACACATGCTCAATTACACTTTCTGTATCGCTTTTGGAAGCTGAATTTCGCCAAAGGTGATTTGTGTTCTTCATCTAAAAGTCATATTGTTCGCTAAAGGCAATCTAGATCGCCATTGGCGATTTTGAATTGCTTAAAGCAATTTTGATCATGTTAGTGGCAATTTGAAATCTGGCCTCTATCTTTCGCGATTCTAAACTTCTAAAAGTTGTTACTTGACTAAAATTTCGCTTCTCATTACATCATTTCGCCATTAGCGATTCAAATGCGATTAGTGATCTACCTTAATTAATGGAGTTTCTCAATTAACGTTCAAAGTTACATAATTGTGCAGCTCTTTTGATTATTGTCTTACATTCTTTTCGTCTTCTAAATTCTGCAACAACTAAAATTTGAAATCATGCAACTCATATAAGACAACATCAACAAACAACATGCCCAGTATAATTTCACTAGGTGAGACATGGGGAGGGTAGAGTGTACAAAGACCGTACACCATCTTGAATCTAGTCATACTCATCAATTAAAGACGACAAAAAATTATGTAAAGATGTGAATAAATCGATAAAAACCCCAATTTATCATCACCAAATATACAAATTAAAAGAAGAATCATTCGTTATAAGTTTTTAATTTTTTACTTTTTAAATTGCATTAATTTGATAGAGAGTAGATGAAAGTAATTTTAAGAAATTGTGAGGTTGCAATAGTACATACTTATCAAGGTGTCGAAAGGTTGCAATAGCACGCCTTTGGTTCATTATAGGTTATCTTTCACATATTTTTTTTCCCCCATTTATTTGTTTTATTGTAGTTTGTTGTAGTACTTATTTATTGTTGGACAATAATTTTTTCTTTTGGTACAAGAATATTATAATAGTAGGATTCAAAGGAAGCATAAAATGTTGTTCTAACTTTTGAAGGATATTTTGGTAATTCAGTCTAAACTTTACGGTTTTCTATTTCTATTTATAGATATAAATACTTGAAAAGTATAGCAATAAATAATAGATTTTCTTGTACGATAGCTTAAATTTTGTACGGTCTATTTAGGCCAAATAATTTTTTTACTCAAATATTGAACTTTAATATTGTAAGTTGTCACTTTAACCGTCCAAATTTCATACTCCTTTTTAACATAAATGTTTCACATTTTCCTTTATTTATACAAGTGACTTTACATCCTTATACAATCTTAAATTTTTTTTTTAATTTTTTTTTTTTAGTAATACTAGTTTTAGTGTATGCGTTACGTCAATTAATATAAAACGATGATGTAGGAGAAACGAACTTAAAAGGCATTAACGTTGCCTGCCAAACTGAGGTCCTTCATATGAATTTGTTTAATATAGATTGACAAAATCAATGCATCTCTCGATTTGATTCAGATTTGACTTTGAAAAATTAACGATAGAACATGCTGATTTTCAGAGGAAAAAAAAAAGATACTTACACGAATTAAATACTCCATAAAATTCTGAAAAAGTCACCCAAACGCACATCGGATTGCCTCCTCTCTAGCCCAAAATTACGCTCTATTAATCAGTTCTTCAGGCATGGCCGTTGGGTTCTTCCATTCAATCAAGCAGGATTTTTTTTGACTTCGCGTAATTAGATGCACGTCGTAAGATAAACCAAGTATCATATTAATCCTGCCATGGAATAAAATCAAGTATCTACTTCTCATCTATCTTGAAAACTTCCTTGTTTCAACATTTAAATCATGCCATTTACACCATTACTTTTGCCATGAGATAACTTCTTCCGTCTACTCCATCACTTTTGCCAAGGTCGTATCTGAGGTTCATATTGTACTCATAGACGTTGTAGTATCTTTGATTGAACTATTAGGTCTAGGTAGACATCTTCTTTTATTTTCGTAGAAAATGTGCGTTCTATTCAAAGTTCTAATTAGTATCCTATTCAATGACTGAAAGCATATACGATCAGAATTATATTCAATCTAACTTCTTGAGTAATTTTCTTTTGGGACATCAATGTTGATACATAAAAATTAAAAATTGAAGGATGAATAGTTGTAAGCAAAATCAAGACTATAGTATTAAAAAAAGAAGGATACTTGACAATTATCTGATCATGCAAAGAAAGTCCCTCCTCATATATAGGGACAATACGACATCATTACCACAATCAAGCACATTACCTTTTTTGGAGCATAATATCCCTCATGGTGGAACTTTCAAACTCCTCAGAAAAGGGTACATACAAATATAATATTAGCAATTTCCTATCCTAAAAAGATTGTTTATGAGGTCAAACTTTGGGAAGATTATCTGTGTGGTAAATGAGTAACGTTGTCATGGTAATACATTATTTACAATGAATAGTCAAAGTGATACAGAATCCTCCAACCAAAAGCCTATAAACATAGCATCCTCAACGGAAAAAATTCATTTGAAACGAATACTGATTCTGACGTCGAAGAATAAAAGAAATACTAAGAGGGAACGAAACAGTATTAAAATTGCACCATCACATTTATCGAATAATTATGGAGGTAGTTAATTCTATCAAGAAAATTGAAATTTACTGAAATATAATAGATACGATGATTAGAGGTGTAAAAGATACAAATAATAACTCTCAGGTGATAAGAATGTGAATAATAACTTACTACTTTGGTTAAAAAACACCAGAGGTTTCTCCCACAGTTAAATTGACCAAGCGAGATTCCTGAACAAGAAATCCGACTTTAGAAGAAGCAACCATAAAGAAAGTCACAAGTAGTATTCCGGAAAAAACGTTTAATGGGTAGCAAATAAAATTTGAGCTCTTTCCTAGCATCTTGTTGAATGTTGGATATTTGTCAAAAAAATAAAATAAAAAAATAAAAATCTGCTTCAAGCAATTCTGGATCACTACCTCTGGTAAACATGCGGTCAGCTCTTGTAAACGGGAGGTCTCTTTAGTTTTAATTGTGGAACGCCAGGTGTTATAGCTCAAATGAGAATGGATTTGTATATGGTACAATCTTAATTGATTTTGAACTCTTAAATATTTAGGACTTCTCATACTGTTCAAATAAGGAAAGATTTAATAACCAAAATTTTAGTTAATTTCAAAGTCCTATTATTAGAAAATAATTAAATAATAATTTTGATTGCTACAATTTTTTTTTTAACAACTCAAAAGATGTTGGTCCAAAGTAAATCTAACGGAGGATAAATTAATACTTTTTTTTTCGTATACTATAGAACAAAAAAATAATAATCTTCGCTAAAAAATAATAAAATTAAAACTTAATGATTGTAAAGTTCTAAAATTTAGGGCTTGCCACCTGGTTCATTCAAATAAGGAGTAAATCAAACGGAGCATTCATAATACTTTGTGTATAACAACTTTGATTGTAAAGTTCTAAATTTAGGACTTGCCACCTAGTTCATTCAAATAAGGAAAGACTTTAATAGTAAAATATTTAGTTATTTAAAGTTTTAAATAAATTTTAGAAGGAATACTACATACATTTATCTAGAGGTAAAAGAGTTCTAGATACGTTAGAAGATTTTAACATGTAAAACGGTTTAATCAAAGGTATTACTATATCAGAACTTAGTTAGAGTTTTAAATGATGTAAAAGGATTTTTGAACTTTTCCTAAACAAATATTGCCAATAACGATGTAGTTTTTTAGTGAAATTTTTTTGGACAAAGCAGATTTATTTTTGTTTTTTGATGAAGTAGATTGTTACTGGTATTAATTGTAATGATAGTGTTTAATGTTTGTTTTTTAGTTGTATTCCACTAAACAAAATTACGCGGCATTATTACTTTTCCAAAATTAATAATGGGTTTCCATGACAAAGTATAAAAGGACTCCTAAAATAATGGTAGTTTTTTTAACTTTTCCAAAAAATAAAATAGGAGAAATATTATAAAGATAATTAAATAATAATTTGAGTAAATAGTAAAATGACTATTTTGTCTATTGTTGAGTATTTTAACGAAGGATAAAAAGTTCAATCAATATTTCTAAGGCCCTTCGTGCTTTTAATATAGTACTAGTTTAGTGTATGCGCTTTGCGCGTAACCAAAACGCGTGCTTCATTTGACAACAAACAATATAAGAAAAATTGGACTGAGCTACGAACTTCGTCATTAACCCGTCGCTATATTACTTATAATTAAGAGATTTTTTTCAATAATTCGCTGTTAATTCGTCGCTAAATAGGATTAATGGTAATTTTTACTGTTTAACTTTCCGTTGATAGTTCATTCTATAGTAAAATATTGAGAGTTTTGTATTTGTTAGAGTAAGTGTACCAAAATAAAATAAATGACAGTTCATTTAGAATAAATTTTATTTTGCTTCCAATTTATCCTTGTTACTTTAAATTTGACATTTAATATTATATTATTATCGAGTTTACGTTATTTTTTAATTTCTTTCACTGATGATATTTTTTTTATTTTTAATAATTTGTATACTTAAGAGTTTTGTCAATTTAAAAAATAACTTTACTAATGAATAATTGCTTCAGTATTATTCGTGAGTGCATTATATGATGTATATATTTGAAAGAATATAACTTTAGCAAAGTGCAAAAATTCTAGAATGGAAAGGAATCGAAAATCAAAATCCTAAATATTAAAAAAATAATTATATGACTACTTCTAAATATTAGGATAAATAATTAAATAATTATTCCAAATATAAGAGAAATCATTAAATTACTATTGAAATTTTCCTAATAGATCACCTATCACAAAAGTTATTTTCACTGATGAAAAATGAATGTGTGGAGAAGCAACAATAGAAATTTAACATGACAGATTGCTACCAACTGATCCTACTACAAGGTACCCTAAATACAACAAAATATCTAACCATCGGAGTGCAAACACCATATATGAATTGTCATAGCTCCTAAAAAATACTCTTTCATCAGTAAATAATTTTTTAAATTATATTTTAACTTCTTTGTCCTCTAGTAATTCACCCATTTCTCCTTTTTATTGTCTTTAGTATAGTTTTTGTTTTCATCTTCCTTGCCTCTTTTACTATTTCACCTCATTTATAAGTATTTTTGAAAAAACAAGAAACAAAATTTCACCCAAACAGAATTTTTGCTTCAAGGATATTCGCAAATGTTGAAATTTTCAATTTCCGTTGCCTCATGTTTTTTCTCTTATTTATTAGAATTTGTGGTTGCTTTTTCGATATATGTTATTTTAGTCCGTGATCGACCATTAATATAGACTTCGACATCAAAGTAACATAAAATTTCTTAGCGATTGTCACATATTATATAATTTGAAACAAAAAACTTTGTAATATGAAGAGTGATATTTACACCAATATAATCACTAATTAATAAGTAGATAACATGACATAGTACAACATTATGGCAGATACAGAAAGTAAAAGATACATGAAAAAAATTAGATTGGCTAAAAAACCTTACTGCACTATAATTCTTTTTGCTATCCACAATAGTTTCTGGCCTATCAATTCCACAAAAACAATATACACGAAGAATAGATTAGAAAAATTAAATTTCATATCGATGATCCAAATAAAGTTTCCAAGAAAGAAAAAGTAAATTATTCTATCTGCTTTAATAAACGGAGGACATAAAAGAATAAGCTTTAGATGTTTAGCTTAGTTGCATGATTCTTCACGTACAAGTTACATGGGTATTTATACACTTACGAAGAAGCCTAGGTAATGTTAACCTAGTCTATTTCTATCGCCTAAAGCATTTATCCTTTATAGTACAAACCCATATGAACTGATATACCTTATACAGACACACACAGAGCTTAGATTTAGGGATCGACTGCAACTCTGATAGTCCTCCTCCATATGGTGTTGTCTAACAAATAAGGAACTTTTAAACCTAGAAGGTATGAAAAATTAAGAAGTCCACAATTTTTGCCTTTTTAATCAAAGTAGATACATGAAATTAATTTTGGAAAGAAAATTCAAGTGATATTAATTAGGACATTAAATTTTCTGTAGAAAGGTGGATTCCAATAATAGCTAGGGGTTGTCCAAAGTGCGTAAACATACATATTTTAATATGAAAAAATAAGCTACAATGTACTTCATCTTTTCGACAAATACTATCAACTGATGTAGAATAATCAATTTCATAGCTCACAAGTCAAGGCATTAGGGATTAGTTGCAACTTTCAATAAATCACCAGTGACCATGGAAAAAAAAATCAATTGTCAAAACCAGCTTGAATACGATCTCCTAGTATTTTGACAAGACAACATATATAAACAAAATTGCATAGTTAGAA
Organism: Lycium ferocissimum; assembly: GCF_029784015.1. Lineage (NCBI taxonomy): Eukaryota > Viridiplantae > Streptophyta > Magnoliopsida > Solanales > Solanaceae > Lycium > Lycium ferocissimum. Next base: position 35,884,666 of record NC_081345.1, on the reverse strand, counting down.
ATTAAGTAAATGATTTTAGATAAATATAAAACCACTTCTACTGGTGGAGAATGAAATGATGATTGATCTGAATTCTTTCGAACGATGCTTCTCTTACATGGAAGAGATTTCTACAAAGGTAAGTAAAGGAGAATTATTCTTGACATTAAAAGAAGAAAAATGTCATGCTTATATTGACCTTCAGGATATTAGCTCACCTTTGCATGATGGTGAAACGTAAAAATCTTGGACAGTGGTTTATTCTCTTTTAATTCTTCTAGAGTAGCCGATAAAGGAATGTTTTCTCTAGCTCATTGCTGCCAAGTATATCTGTGCTGCTATCGTAACTTTTTGTTCACTACCTAATTCATGGTAATACTGCACACGAAGACAAATATAAGCCAATTTACAATTTCATCAGACGGTGCACTTACCAAATAAAGAAGGAAAAGTAGAACATGATCAATAATGTTTTTTGTCTGTGTCGTCAATTTAACAAATTACAAACCTGTAAAAGAAGGCAATAAGAAAATTGTTACATGACAAGAATTTAATAGCCACAATAATTTGACCTCACGTACAAAGACAAAAAAAAAAACCAAACAATTGAAACTTCAGAATTTAAAAATCTTTCCACGAAGTTAGAAGTTACACAAGAAAAATCTAACTTCAAAATCGGTTCTTGAAATCAATATAAATAGATACGTAGGATTATATGGACCTTTAAATTAGAGTCCTTTACAAACTTGGCAAGGACTCTAAAAATAACGTGATTTTTTCACTTTTCTAAAAGTAAATTATTCGCCAAAACCAAAAAGAATTCCAAAAATAAGGGTGGGTTTTTTACTTTTTCAAAAAATATACCAAAAATAACGGTTGAGATTTTTACTTTTTCAATATAAATATATATTATTAGTGGTTCTTGTTCTTCTTTTTCCTTTCTTAACTTAGCGTTTTCCTTTTCTTTTCCTTTAACCTACGACAATTTGATTCCTATTAAGCTTCTTAATCCCTTTTATTTCCTTTACGTACACAATTCGGTTCCTAGTAAGTAATAACCTATTAATTGTCATTAATTTATAAGGTAAAATAATCAACTATTAATTTGAGTAAAATAGAAAATGACAGTTTTGTCTATTGTATAGTGTTTAATGAAGGTCAAAAAGTTCAATCAACATTTGTAAGACCCTTCGTGCTTTTAATATAGTATAGATAAATTTTTAAATTATATTTCACAATAGATTTGATTGCTATGGATAACAAGGGTATTTTGCATTATGCCCATGGATCCTCAATTTAGTTTGTTGGGAAAACCATGATTGCTGAAGCGTTTGTAGTTACAAAGTCAGTGAAAAAAGCAATAGACAATGGATAGACAAGGCTTTATATCTTTTCTGATGCTAAGGATGTAATAGACACATTGAAGAAAAGTTTTAAAGACTAATTAGAACATGAATGCAACTTGTAATATCCTTCTCTGTTAAATAATTTTTTGTGATTAGTTTTTCTCTGTTACAAAACTCGACAGCTTGCCAATGCATACACTGAATTGAATGACCCTGTTGTCCAACGCCAGCGTTTTGCTGATCAACTCAAGGTATCTGTGGGAAGTGTGCTTCCTGATTTGGTGGTTGTTTTGTGTTCATCTTATTGTATCATTTCATTTACGCGCAACTACTTATTTTAGCATAATTAATGTCAATTCAGGACCGACAATCAGGTAATGATGAAGCTATGGCACTGGATGAGAACTTTTGCAGAGCTCTTGAATATGGATTAACTCCTACTGGTGGTTGGGGATTGGGTATTGACCGACTTGCAATGCTGTTGACAGATTCACAAAACATCAAGGTTTGTGCCTTCACTTGATTTCTTTGTTAGTAAGAAATGACCCCTTAGTTCCAATCTACTTAGAAATGTTACATTGACTGAGGGAATGTTCTGTTGTCTTCCTATATTATCTTCATCAATCCTCATCTCATGAGATAGCTTTTAAGGTTAAGCCAAAGCCCGAGATCTATTTTCTCAACATGGTATCAGAGGTAGAGCAAGACTAATCTAGTTATTGGAAATGTTGGGCTGCCATGTTATATTGTCCACGTTTTAGATGTCCAACACCTAGTCATGTGGGATGATTGCTTTAAATCCGAATGTATTTCTCATTATACAATTTTAGGCAATTCTCACCTCATGATCTAGCTTTTGAGGTTTAGTTAAGCTCAAGTTAGATTGACTCCAAGGTTCTTTATATCTTAAATATGATGAAATGGTCATTTATTTCCAATCATTTCCTCTGTTGTTCTGTCTCACATCCATTTCTAAATGGGTGGAGGAGGGCGTTCGGAGAAGAGGCTACAAAGGCTAGTCTTTTACCAACTTAGTGTTGTCTCTGCATTTTCCCTCACCCTCCTTTTCTTGTCACTTCCTTTTGAAAAGGCCAGTGCTTCAAATCATTGAAGTTAGATACTGAAATCTTTTTTTCTTTCCCTTGTTATAATTTTTTCTACAGGAAGTTCTACTCTATCCAGCCATGAAGCCACAGAATGAGCCCAAGGATAGGTAAAGATTTCCTCCTCTCTTTACTTTGGATGATATATGCAGGCATTAGTGTTTGATATCAGATGCTTAGGATTAAGATACGTCTTGGATCGTGCTGACAGCTAGGTGACTGATTTAGTTGTCCCGGAAAAAGGGAAAAAATTAGCAAAATGATTGATCTCCAATTCAATTTCTTTTGGCTTGGTGGGTAGAGTTACTTCGTACCTGTACTGATAGAAGGATGTATAAATAATATCCATTTTAATGAGTATAGACTAGGCAGTGGCTTTGGGTGGCCTATATTTGAGGAATCTTTTCAAAAACAATCTACTAGGTTGTTCTTCAGTGGGTTTTTTGTGGGGTGGGGCTAATCATGGGGTCTGGTTAGCCGTAGGAAAAGAGTATATTTGCTTGCAAATTTAATTTATGATTTTATGTTTGAGCTAAAGATTTAGCTGCCCAGTAACTAGTCCAGTACAGTTTTTGGATTTTATTAGCACTTTAGTTCTTGATTGAGACATTGTTTTGGGGCAAACAATGTTTCCTACACTTTTGTTCTTTTGTAATTAGCCTCCTGTAACTTTGCATCTTCTTGATGCCTTTCAATGAAACACATTACTTCATCTAAAAAAATGATTTAGCTGCCAGTGAAACATATATTTGAAATTCTCAATGAAGATGCTTTTTAGTATTACATTATTTGAAGTTGAATCTTTATTTGGTGGAATAATATTTAGAACTAAGAGAAGGATGAGTGATGCTAGAAGTTCTTAAAATCCCTGGGTGACTCCTCTGAAGCTGCTTCGCTAGTTGAATTGTGAGAAGTAGCACATTACTATTATATAGAAGCCGCTTGGGAAGTAACTGGCCGTTGTCTTGCCAGCTTGCCGACCAAGGGCTATTCAAGACATTTTAGGTATAACTTTTGCACCTTGCGCCCTACTTGGAGTACCACTGTCACGCCCGTTAAGCCTGCATCACAGACACAGACATAAACTTCTCCGATGAGAACAATTAACGAAAGCTCTGCTGCTTCAGTAGTTCAGTTTGTCAATTGCCTGCTTTGTTTCTTCCCTTGCTTTCTGCTATGCCTTTTGCTGATATAACTTCGTTTCTTTGTTCAATCTCGATTTTGTTTCCCTGTTCAATCTCTGCGCTTTGCGTTTTTCTTTTGCCAGCTGAGCTTTCAATTTGTTCTATTTTTCCTTGTTGTTGCGTATATATGAAGCCCCGCAATAATTTGGCGATGACATGTCTACTTTATTCTTTCATCGTTTTCTGCTGTTTGCTTTTGCGATTGTCTGCTTTCGTTTCCCGCTTCAATTTATGAGCTTCTTCTTCCCTCTGTTTTGGGTTGAATTTGTTTCAACTATTATTGTCAATTTATTTGCTAGTTATTTGGGTTTTTTGGGCTTCCCTTCTGCGTCGTTGCTATCCGTACTGCTATTACTTCGTCTGCTGTCTTTGCAATTTGTGGTTTGGCATGGATTATTTTCTGAATTCATTTTTGCCTTCCTTTAAATCAAGACAAAGTTGGGAGTTAAACACAGGTCGACCAAACATAAAAGAGAGAGAGAGACCAATTCGGGTAAAACAATTCTTAATGTCGAAAGCTAAAAGTCGCCCAGCTTTTTCCGAATTAAGTTGAACAATGCTTAGATTGTCAGCCTTTAACTTCAATTGATAATTTCTGTAGTCCGTCGAATAGAACAGGATAACTAAAGTATGTGTAATTTACCCATCATGGAGGGCACCAAATGAATGTTTTCTTTAATACTTATAATCAATTACATTGCTTTTTGATATTTCATACAATCATCTGTCCAGATAAAATACACAAGTTAATGCAAAATGTTGGGCCCGTGCTTTCACGGGCTAATACATGTAGCGTTTTAGAAGAAGCTTGAAGATATATCCTTAAAAGAGTGAGTAAAATGATATTGCATTGTTTAGTGGCAGGGACTGTTGGGGAATTTTTATGTCTTTTACATGGAATAAATTGGATAATGCCCAGAACTGTGGTTGGGTGCTTGCTTGGCATGAATATAAAACCTTTTTTGTGGATAACCGAGAAATCCCGGAGGGCCCATATGCACAGTTCAAAATACCAGGCTTTTGTTTGCGGCATGATTCAAGCACAAATTATTTCCTTATATGATAGTGGATAATTAGGAAAGAACAAACCAGGTGGTGTTATGCAGGGGGTCTGCTTTTTCAAGACGTAATCTGAAGTTGGCTGGCTGTGTAATTCTTGGTGGAAAGTCGAAAATGTAAGAACTTTTGACGGATTTCACAGGGTTCTCAAAGTCTCCGTTGCGCAGGATGCAGTGTCGTAAAATAGATACTACGAGAATGAAATGTTCCATAAAGAGGCTTATTGCAATTCTGAGACAGATTTCATGTCCTTTTTTTTTTTTTCCGTTCAGCTATTTAAAAAATACATCTCCACACTTTTCATTGAGTTTTCTTTTTTCCATCCAGCAATAAAAAGCCTGAGGAATCTGCCAAGCCTCTTCAAGATGGACAAGCCAAACCTCAAGATGGACCTACTACAATGCAAGGTAGATAAATCTTGTAGATATTTTTATTTTCTTCTACTGTCAAGTTCGGGGGAAAGCATTTTCATTTTTGCCTCTGCATGTAGAGATAACCTAGTTTTTCATTGATGTGTGTGTCTTTGGGAGAGAACTACCTACTAACTTGTTCGTGCCTTGCTACAGATGTGGAAAAGCAGATGTCCGGCCTCACAACGAAGTGAAAATCATAGATATTCTGGGTTGAGTTCCTGCTGCTCCTGGAGTTCACAGATATTTTGAGCTATCTTTTTGATGATTTGATTCCTTTATAATTAATCCATGTATTACTAGTATACGCATAACTTTAACCAGTTACCAAACGACCTCAGATTCTATTGAAATGGATAATTGAAATTTTAAGTACAAATATAAGAGTTCATCTCCAAACTATTACATATACTCTAAACTTGTCAAATTTTAAAAAATTTATTTCCTTCTTATTTAGACTATTGCCTATGAAGTTTCGTACTTCCAAAAATCAAACTTACAGATCTTCGAATATGAAGTTTAGGTGTTGGCAAACTTGTTATCCGAGGTTGAAGATGGATTAGACAGATAAATTTCAAATAATTTATAAAGGTTGATTATATTTTAAATAGCGGTCCTAACAATTACTCTTTGGATACTTCGTCCGAAAATGAAAATGGATGTCCAAAACTTGATTTTTATTTATTTTTTATTTTTTACGACAAGGCAATGTTAAATTTAACATCACCAATTTTTAGCATATAATTTGATATATAAATTTTAGCCAATAAATCGTTGTTTCTATAACAAAACGCACAAAAAAGGCAACCATCCATGATTTGGCTGTAATTTACGCAATTCAGCAAATTAGGAATAATGTAGTTCATTTTCCATTCGGTAATATAGGGAATAATGATTAATAATTCCTACAAATAAGGAAAAATAATGGAGAGAGGATAATTTCCATTAAGAAAAACTCATCTATATATATATATAGAGAGAGAGAGAGAGAGAGAAATATTATATGTATATTTGACATATATAAAAAAAAATATATATATAAAGATATATATACAGAGGCGGTTGGGTGCCACAATTTTCTTCAATGTGCATCTTGTTAGGAACGTGTATTTGGGTCGAGTCCATATCTTTTTAGTTTGTTCGGGTCAACTTAATAGGTTTTTTTTTTTTTTTTTTTTTTTTTACGCAAATATGAAATTACATCTCAAAAATCAAAAAACGAACATAATTAGCATCTTAAACAAGGAATCACACCCATTAACAATAGAAGTAAAATCAATATTTTCATCAAGGGACTTGCATCTCTTACGTATATTAAAAAATGAATTTGCACAAGTAAAATAACATTTTTGATACGCTCAAAATACACCTAAATTATGGCGTAAGGCTGTCGGTGTCAAATATAGTAACCCAACTAGGTTTGGGTCTAATCCCACAGGGAATAAAGTGTGAAATAAGTACTAATTATATATGTTACTAATCTCTAAAGACTTTAGTTCTATGCAACTAGTGTAGAAAAAGGGTTTTGTTTAGTATTCGCCATTTTGAAGTATTTGGAAATTGTTTGGATTAAAAGAACCAAAGTTGTGTCCCCGCTGTGATTAGATGTTATGCTATGGGTATCAATATGATATATTTCTAATGGGCGGTGATTTTGTATGCACTTAATCTCTAATGCACTTCCTTATATTTTCCAATAGTTAGAAAGTATTTCTTTTCATGATTTTACCAAATATAGAAAAGTTGCAAGTACAACCGATTAAATATGTCAAGTAAAACTTATCTTATCCCTAAGTGAGTTCATTAAACGAGGGTTAGCGCCCCGAGTCCTTGTTATATTATTTCAACTCAAACCCTAGTTCATCTTTCCAAATAAAACTAGGGTTTGTGCATAAGTAAGTGTTTGCAACCACTAACTAACAATGAATATGAGAAATAATAATAACACATTACAACCCATTATATATATATATATATATATATATATATATATATATATATATATATATACCCATTACATAACACCCATCATTTGGGTCCACAACTTTGATTAAAGAAACTACTCACACATATTGTCACAAAAGTAGTAAGCAATAATGGAGACATAAAGCTTACAAAGTGTAATAAAGATAATGAGAATGGAATCTTTTTGTCTTCACTAAGCTCCAAAAGTGGTGTATTCAATGCTCATCCACCAATGGAAAAAGTGTTAAATGTTGGAGAAAAATCTAATGTGTACAAAAAACCTAAAATGTTCTTTAAATAGGCTCCAAAAATCTATAGCGCACATCGCAATTGGCAAAGTATGCCCCTTTAATTCAAATTTTACATTGGAAGCATGATCGACGATCCGTCGATCAGTTTGACAGTCCGTCAATGCCTTCGTCTTTTGGTTCTTTAGTTCCATGGTTCATTCGACGGTGTCATCGACCAGTTCGACCCTCCGTTGATTCTTTCGTCTTTCTCTCTTTTGGTAGACAATTTTGTTTGACGATACAAATGACGAAACGTCGATCAGGTCGACGCTTCGTCGATGGCTCCGTCCTTTGTCCTCTTCAACTTAGGCCATCACTGGAAAATTGAACTTATATATATATATATATATATATATATATATATATATATATATATATATATAGACGCTTATTCAAAGGATCGACGGACCGTCGAATCTTCATTTCTGGGCAATTTTTCCTTTTTTCTTTGTTATTGCTTTTGGGTCATCGCTTTCCTAACAAAAACACATTAAAATGAACCAGACTTACTTGAGAACAACCAAAATCCATAGTAAAAAGGCGTCGAATGTGCCACAAATTCGCGGCACATCAATCTTCAATAAGGAAATTACACCAATCAAAATAAGAAAAACAATAGAAAAACTCTTCAATAGGTAAATACACCTTATAAGTAAATATAGAATTAGATAAACTACAAGTTCTCAAAAATAAATCATAAATTTCATGTCTTTTCTAAGCAGTGCTTACGAAATTTCCATCACAATTTAAGTAGTAAAGTGATTTAAGTTGAATTTAACAATTATAGAATAGCATAAATTTTTATAATACACTCCCTCCGTCCATTTTTATTTGTCCATTATACTAAAAATATATGTCCACTTTTACTTATAGGTTATATAGTTTGAAAACCCAAGACATAATTTACTATTTTATACCTATTTTACCCATATTATTAAGTACTTCAATTCTTTTCTCATTTTACTTATTACTTATTAAGAGTGTCCCAAGTCATATATAGATAAGTAAACATGGACGGAAGGAATAATAAACAAAAGAAATTATAAAAAAAAAAAAAAATAAAAAATTTGCTCTCATTCCAAAATTTTCATTGAGACCCAAGTTTTTCGATTTAAATACTCACAGATTTGAGATTAAGAGAAATGCTTAATTTAAGAGATTTTGACGTTTCAATTTGTGTGTTCTCGCTAGAGATCACAGATAAAATAATAGAGGAAAGGCAATATAAATAATAAAAAGAGAAATAGAAAATTGGGAAAGCCAAAAAGGGAATTACTGGTACAAAGAAAGTAGAAAGCACAAAAAAAAGGGAGTCGGAAAATGTTCAAGATAGATTCAAACTTATAGCTACCCGTTGTGAGATCTTTGTCTAATTTAAGACTGGAGGTGGTAGGATCAAATATTTAACCTAATTTAAGCAAATTACAACATAAGTATAAAAAAAATATTAATCTAGGGTCCCATGCCACCTCCATCCAAAGGGTGGATCCGCCCCTGTATATATATGTGTATGTGTGTGTGTGTGTAGAGAGAGAGAGAGAAATATTATATGTATATTTGACATATATAAAAAAAAATATAAAGATATTATATACAGTGACGGAGTTAGGAATTTTATCAAGGGTGTTCAAATTCATATAATGTATACATTAAGGGTGTTTGATATGTCAAATTCATATAATGTATATATTAAGGGTGTATGATATGTAATATATGTACGTATATACGTACACATATATACACACACCCACACATACACCCCCCCCTGGCCTCACTTGCGACCACTATTCAGATGCAAAAATATAATACGTATGTTTTATATGTTATAAGTGTAATTAAAATTGCTACTTATGAAAGATATTAAAAGTTATGTTATTTATGTTAATAACTTTATTAAGATTGAAGGATCGTGTAAAAATCTCAAAGGATTATATACATACACACATATATACCCACACCCACACATTTTACTTGATACCCTTTTAAATTTTCTTTAACCTATTTATTATGCACTTAATAATATTTTTAAAGTCAATGTATTTATATGTTTTAGTACTCTTTCAATTTCTTATTTTTATTTTATACACCAAAAATATTTAAAAAGTTAAAAAAAAAATAAAAAAAAGATCCGGATAGTCAAATTCTAAAAATTAACTTCATCGTTCATATATGAAGCACAGGAATAAAGTCCATTTTTTGAAGAAAAAAGAGTGTAGTGTTTAAATCAATTAAAATTTTTACGGAGTATTATAAAAATGATCCAACCTGTAGCGTTGATAAAAGATTATTCACACATTCCATGTTAGTAAATAAAGTCATATTGATTTATTATAATCAAATTATAAATTATGATAATAATATTTATAATTAAACCAACATATGAGAGTAATTTTTACCTGTACAGTGGTACTGATAAGTAAAATGAAACATTTTTCTATTTTTACACGTGGCATTCATCTTGACAAAACTTTGGTGGAGGGATCCTTTCAAGTTAGTTCTTTGTCAAGCAGAACAAGGACACTTCACACTCCTTTTAACCCTGCTATATAACTTTAGGATGTATTCTCCAAGCTGATCTTTATCTACTTGTTTTACTTCTTTGTTGTCTTCTAGTTCTAGTTTAGAGTTGTGGTAAGTTCTAGTCTGCCTCATCAAAGTGACAGCTTAGGTAGCTTTGAGTTTCAGCTTTTTAACATGTGTAGAGCTACATTAATCCCTAAATAAAATTGTTTGATTAATGCTTTAAAATAATTTAGTCGTAGTATTACCCTTGTAGCTCCTTGTTCTTTGATTTTTGATACTATCTATTGTTACTAGCATATTATTTTGCTGTATTTACTGTTCCTTTTTTTTTTTTTTTTCCAGAATGCTTTGTCATGCTATCTTTGGTATTTTAGTTTCTTCACTTTCATTATCTCTTTTCTTGAACTGCTTTGAAATGTTTTTTCTTGAACCGAGGGTCCATCGGAAACAACCTCTCTACCTTCTAAGGTAGGGGTAAGGTGTGCGCACAAACTATACTCCTCAGACCCCACTTGTGGGATTAAACTGGATATTTTGTTGTTGCATGCTTTAAAATAATTCTCACTACTGTTTTGGAATTATAAAATTAGAGTAATCGGAAATAGTGCACTTTAATCGTTCCGAGATAGAACAATTCAAAAATTGGTTTTAACTTTTCTCTGAATGTTCTTTTATTGACTTGAGTAGGTTTTGCTTGTTCTTCAGTCTACATTAATTATCAAGGGGTAGGTTTGATGAACTGAGGCGAAAATATACTGTGTTAGTCAAAATACCCTTTTACATTCAGCAAGTAGCATTGTCCATAATTTTAGTTGTGTCTTTCAGTGGTATTGTTTCATTTAAAGTTAGTAATTTCTCTCTTTCAGTTGACTGGTAACACTTTAAATTTTGTACTTTGTTGCGATCTATGTTTTGGATAGCAGTTTCTATATATTACCTGATTTTTTCATGCTATTTGTACCATATTCAGCTATGATTCAAGTCCTCTTAGTTGCTTGTTCCGCAGTTTCTGCGTATTAACCGATTTTTACGTGTCCTGTAGGCTATTTTTAACATCTTCAGCAATGATTCAATTCCTCTAGGTTTCTTGTTTAAGATTTAGCTGATTTCCCTTGATATTTATTTGCATGACTGGACTGGTTTTTAAGGGTGCAATGGAGTTTGAAACTGACCTGAAAAATGAAAATCTGGATGAGCTGAAGACAAAATTCAATTTGACTACACTGCCTCTTAGACAGATGCTCGAGGAGAAAGACACGCCACACCGTTCTTTTTTTGAAGGTTTCAGTTGCAAACCTTCTCTTTTTTAATTCTTTTATCTGGTCTGCAGATGATGTATGAAATTTATGTTTCTTATCTGATGTCCCTGCCGTGTGTGTGATAGGTGAGAATGTCTAGACGTGCCATTGTGAAGTGCCAGTTCTGTTTCATCTACTCTAAAATTAGCTTGCTTCATTTGTTACTTGGACGAAAGGGATTTGCTAGACTTATTTAATATTTAACTAACTTTAAGCATCTTACATGTGCTTCAAAAACTAGTAGGGTGATTCTAGATCCTTGATTTGATAAAGATCACAAAGTAAAGAGAGACTCCATTTTGGATATTCATTGGGTAATAGAAAGTGCTCCTAGTTTCTAACGTGTAACTAAAGTCTACTTGGTGTAGGAACAAGGAAGATGCTACGCCTTGCCCGTGAGCATGTACAGAAGATCCTGCTGGAGCAAAAATCGTCGAGTCTAGAGTTGGAGAGCAAGAAGAAGAAGCTTGATTCTTGGAGTAGAGAACGGAGGGAAGTCTTAACTGAGCGAGAAAAGCAAAAGCTTGATGAGGAGAAGAAAAAGGTATCAAATTCAAGCATGAGTCAAGATTATATATAAATATTTCTTTTATCGTGATAGAGCAGCAATGGTTTACATTGTTTTGGTGCTCAGTTTGCTTGTGCCTATATTATATGGGTAGAACGTACCTTCAAGCTTCCAGTTCTCTAAAGACAACTCCTTCAAACTATACTGTGTTAATTTTATTTTGTTGATTCAGAATGATATGAGAATTTTAGCACTTCAAATGGCCTCTGCAGAACAAAGAAAAGCTGATGAGAATGTCTTGAGACTGGTTGAAAAACAAAAGGTGTGTCATTCATAGTCTTCTCTCTCTCTCTCTCTCTCTCTCTCTCTCTCTCTCTCGCTCTTTCATGTGTTTGCGTGTATTTATTAATTTATTGAGGATATTTCTGCATAAGGTTCTTCAAAACCAGCAACTTGGGTTTCTGCTATTGTTGGTAGCACAAAGTAAACAGAATACTCATGTTGATGTTATATATCCAGAGGGAGAAGGAGGAAGCCTTGAAAAAGATTCTTGAGCGGCCAGAAAGGGACATCGATGCCAAGCAAAAGCTGGATATGGAAATAGCAGAACTTAAAGGAAAACTAAAGTTATGAAGCCCCTTGGAGGCAATGACGATGCAGCTGTACAGAATAAGAATAAGGAGATGACTGAGGAGCTGAAAGATAAAATGGAGGAGATGGATAATATGGAGTCCCTAATCCAGACTCTCGTTACGAAGGAGCGCAAAAGTAATGATGAGTTGCAAGATGTACGGCGCACATTGAAAGAGGTATGATGTTCGATATCATTTGCAGTAAGATTTTCAATTACTGTATGCAGTCAAAACTATGACATGTTGAATTCATACAAGCATTTGATGGTGATGTAGTTTCTTGTTGTAACGTTGTATTACTTATCACGCTGAGTTATTTGCAATAATCCTCTCTTTAGGGATTGCTTGAGATATTGAGCAGTGGACGAGCCCATATTGGGATAAAAAGAATGGGGGAAATCGATTCAAAGGCTTTTCAGAATGCATTGAACCAGAGGTTTCCGAATCAGGTAGCTGAAATCAAGGCCATGGAACTTCTTTCTCTGTGGCAGGAAAAAACACAAGACCCTGACTGGCATCCCTTTAAAACAATCAAGATTGATGAGTCGAATTTCGAGGTTTGTTCTTTGATTTGGCTATTCAGCTTATCTCTATTTCTGCCAATTTAGTTCCTTCCGTTAAAGAGTTATATATGGCATCAAGAGTTTGAGGTTAAGGACTCAGGACTTCTCTTTCTCTGAGTTTCGATTGTCGTCCATTCTTTTTTTGTTTTTCATTTGCATCTGGTCAATGTGGAAGAGCTTCATTAAAGGGCAAAGTGCGCTGCTACTCCTTAAACATTACTTAATAAGCAATTTCACCATTTTGCTATTTACGAGTGAAGCACACCCCGCAAACTCCCTAAGTTGTTCCTTAAACGTCAGTTAGATAAGGTTTCTCTTCTCAAACTAGCTAAATTGCCCCTTGCAAATTCACATTTGCAATAATCAATGTGATTTTATTACTACAGGAACACTTATGTAATCTAATAGAAATGTTAGGATTACAATGTCTGAATAGTTTAGGGTCATCTACACTGCTCAAAATAACTAGAGGCTTAAGTAGCTTACCTAATTGAAGTTTACTACTCGGTATCTTTTATGAAAAGGGTTTTTAATACTAGCAGAAAGTAAAAAATAATTTTGCACTTCTGTCCCCAAAATTTACTGTCCATGCTGCTTTACAACAATTAAAAAGCAAAAGAAAGAGGGAGAGAAGCCTATTCATTTCATATTTACATCTTGGAGTGTAACATTTGGCTGCAAATGCAGAGAGTGGTAGATGAGAATGATGAAGCACTACGAAAGCTAAAGGAGGAATTTGGGGATGAAATATGTGATGTGGTGACTGCAACTCTGAAGGAGATAGAGGAATACAATCCTAGTGGTAGGTACGCGATTCCTGAGCTATGGAATTTCAAGGAAGGAAGGCAGGCCAAACTGACGGAAGTAATCAGTTTCATCATCAAGAAATTGAAGACGCAAAAACGGAAGAGGACATATATCTAGGTGCTTTTAATTTCTAGCTTTCCTTTCTCTGGTCATCAGATGGAATTCCTGCTTCTATATATACTTGCTCTTATTTTAGGGATGTACCAGAGGAGTTACTTTTTCATGGTGGGTGTATATATGCACTTTTGGGATTCAGATATGTGCAAGTTTGCAAGATGGTTGACATGTCTTGCTGCAGAACTAGTCCAGGTAGCCCCTATATGTTTTTTGAGGTGCCTGTAAAACCGCGTATGTATGACTCAGTGGAGATTATCCTTTTTTGTGACTTGACTGTTTGTAGTTGAAACTGTGATTATCGACTCTGATATGCCACTGAGAATGGTACTTTTAAATATTCTATTGTCTTTGATTTTATTTGAAACTGTGTTCTGCAACCAGATTTCTGCGCTTCTCCTTCGAGAGAATACAGTCCTATACCAAGTATCTAGAAATATGAGAGCTGTATATCCAGCGTACAGCATGACGTGTTCAGATGAAATTCTGTGCAGGTTTCACGAGTGAATATTTAAAGTTTGCAATTGTGTCTGTGGACAACTGCTCTATATACAGTTGTGCTGGATTAGAGCTCTATTTGCAATCGTGTCTCTGGCCAACCGCTCTATATCCAACTGCGCAGACAAAGTTTGCATACAGTCTGCACTGATACAACTGTATGCGCTGATAAAATGATTTTTGGCTGATACAGTCTGCGCTGACACGGCTGATACTTGCGATTTCAGCTAATCCAGCGCAACTGTATGCAAGCTGATACAACTATTTCGTGCTATGTTCGTAAATATGTATGCAAACTGTAGCTACATTTCGTAATTACGCTCTAAACTATGGCTATTTATGAAATTCTCTCTTCCTTTTATTTAAATGGGAAAAAACACGAAATGGTATGGGCCGGGTAATTAGTACTAATCAAAGCTTGAACCAAGGAAAAGTATGTGGGCTGGGGCTTGAAGATATTGTGGACTGATTTTCTCAAATATCTCTTTTTGAGATCACTGTTTATATTTTGTCCTTGTCTCAAACAGGCTATGCGCTTCACAACTGGAGGAATGGAAAGTCTGATATTCTGTTACGAACAACTTTAGGCCAGCTATACATTTTTTTTATCGGTGGTTCAGTTTGTACTACTTTTTCAAACTGCTTCGTTATGCGTTACTTGACTCGGATCTTTCGCAAAACAGCCTCTCTACCTCCACGAGGTAGGATTAAGGTCTGTGCACACTCTACCCTCTTAGATCCCACTTGTGAGAATACACTGGATATGTTGTTCAATTTCTTCTACAATTTCATACGAACTGGATATGTTGTTCAATTTCTTCTACAATTTCATACGAACCACAGTGAACTTGTTACAAATCTTTTGAACGCTTCAGACAATGATCCAAAGTTTGGACGGAAACGTTTTTGTAATTGGTTCAGTTCCTCTGCAACATTAGCCTATCGGTATAAAGTTTGCCCTGGTAATGCAAGACAGTTTTAAGTGTGTAGCATTTGAGGCTATAATTCATGCGTCTCTATCTGTACTTGGGTAACTTTTAACATGTTGCTAACAATTGTATAACATATATAGCAATTTGGCATAATAGGATAACTTATACTCTACCATCAGGTAAACCGCGTAATAAGATGATTGGAAAAAAAAAATAAAAAAAATTAACTAAACTGTGTCCTGGAAACTTTTGTAAAGAAAAAAAAAAAATTGAACACTTGTATGGCCGCGCTGGCACTTAAAAAGTTGTTGTTTTCGTGCTCCCATAACCATATCTTCGTTATCTAACCTGCTAATACCTGTATGGTCAAGTCGGCTTCTGAATTCTGCACAAACCAATACATAGGAAAGTGCAACAAGAGTGATAATAATACAAACAGAAAGGCACTATCATCAATCAACTGGAAGCAAAGTATGCCATCAGAAGCACAAAGTTTAACAATAAATAGGGGAAATCCAACTTCCATTAGCAAATAATATTGTCTTTAATTAAAAGAGAGCATACATTGCACCCAAGATCAATCCACAGACCAACCCCACATCACATAACCATAGGACAGGACCAGAAAGCAAATAATAATACACAAGGTTCAATTCACAGAGGAACAGACCAAATTCATCAATCCATTGAACACGGCTTTGCCTTATTTAGGGATATATTTCACAAGGGCAAGCCAGAGATAGAAATTCCTTCAATATTGATAAAATACTTGAAATAATAAGACTAGGACAAACAGCAGAGCTTGTCCTTGAAAACCCTAGACGTGAACCATGGTAGCATGGGTGTTGAGACCGTCAATTTCCTCCATGGGCTGAGGAGGTGTGACATCTAGATCCTCAGGAGAACCGTCAGTGGCGCCCTTGTTCTCTTCGACATTGAGACCAATGGCTTCAAAGATGAGAGCAGTCACTTCTTGGAACCTTGCTTCAGAAAGTGAGACCTCAGCGAGAAGCCCCCAGGCATTTGCCTCGGTTGCACCTTCGTAATCCTCCTTCCTCTTCAAGACCATGTGTCCACTAATCTCCCAGACTGCAGGATTGACTTGGGTGTCGAGGAGTTCAGCGCTGACCTCTCCGAGAGCTTGTTTCTCAGCATAGCACTGTTCCAATCCACCAAAATATGTATAAGTTAGAATGGTGATTGATTAAACACTATAACGCAGCGGGATAAATTGGACGCCCAAATAGTTAGAAACTGTTGACTAATCAAAGAATTCAAAATTAGTTGTTGAAATATCCTAATATGATGAATAAAAGAGCGAATGTAGTTGTAGGAGTTGTACCTGTGGGAGAAGGAATATCCTTTTTCCAGAATCGGAGATTAAAACATTGTAAGGAATGTTGTTCTCTTGCAGGCAAACGCAGGAATCAGAGACAACACTGGCCAAATCCTCCAAAGTATTCCCACCCTCGAAAACAAGACCTCGAACTGGGTAATTCAGCATCTCAAATATCTTCACTCCAGCATCAGTAGAAGTTATCTTCCGTGTAGGGGCCTTCTCAATGGGGAATTCCACAGCCAAGTAATAAGCCTGTATAGAGCAACAACAATGAAATTGAATTATTCCTTCTTCGGTATCAAGCTCTAAGCACTAGCGCAAACAAATGGAACTCATAATTTACTTGAAAGTGAAGATGGTTGATGGTAGCAAATGCACCCAAGCTGTTGTAACCCAATCGGAAGTATGGGTTTGCTGCTTCGGCAGCCATGTGAACTGCAAGCAGTAAGCTGTCCCTGTCGATCCTCTGAGGAAGGCATTCAAGGACCTTGGGGATCAAAAGCACATGTCCGTACTCAATGGGACTGACCTGTTGCACCGAGAACCCAATATATTCATTAATCACTGTTTCTGTGTACCAGTGAGGGTTCTAATATACGTGCAAAACTAAGATAAGAACATACATTGATGGCAACGACAGTTGGAGATTTCTCAGGATCAATGGGCGCATTTGGGTAGAGTTGGACTTCATCGTCCTCGCTTGCTTCAAACTGAAAGAGCAACTCTTCCTGTCCAACCTTAGTGAAGTTGAACTTGCTTCCGTCAAAAGGCTGCAGCACCTTATCAACTCGAAACTCAGTTGGCCTCTTCTTGAGGTGCCTTCCCTCATTCAGTTGAGCAATGAAACCGTAATCTCCAGGAATCACCTACACCCATTTATTTCCAAATTAAACTCACGTCGATTCAAAAATAAGTTATTGCTTGCTTCGCACTAGTTAAAACCAAAAAGACTCGAAGAAGACACTTGATAAGCACTATGTGCAGAGTAATATCACAACACGCACTACCACCCACCGACCAAAAAAAAAAAGGAAAGCTAGTCTCAGAATTCAACACTTCAATTTGGGTTTTGAAAATTGAAGAGAACATTGTATCAACAATTAACTGCAATATGTTATAGTAAGACATAAATGACTACATCTTCCTTAACCTTAGTCTATAACCCCAAAAGTTGTTGAACAAAAAGGTGTTATGCATTTCCAGGTCATAATCAATAACACCATGTTAACCTCCAAAAGACATGACCGAAATTTCCAGATTTAGTATCATCTACCACTTTAAATTTCCCTATTCAAGAAATAACACTGAATACTCCCCTAGATAGATTTATCAAGCCAGCATTTCTAAAGCAAATCTATCTAACTGGAAATAACTAAAGTAGAACGTGTAGGCATCAACTAATGATTTTTATATTTTTTATTTTTTTATGAACTTATCAATTTCAGTAAGCAAAAGAAAGAGTAAAGGAAAAATACCTTGGTTTCGCAAGCAGTGACATCATAGCGAAAGAGACCTTTCTGCTGACGATCCTCCCACTACACACATCAAATTTGACCAAAAGGTAAGTGATAAATCTAAAATATCTAAAATTTGCAATCTAAAATAACAAAAGAACTCCACAAAATAGTACTTAACCAAATAAAGAAGTTTCACACTTACTTCTCCAAGAACAAGGGATTCCAGGAAGTCAACAGGAGGTTCCTTGGTTTCATCGGCAACAGATTTGCCATTGCTCAATTTTTTGAAAGCATACAACGGTAGCTTTGAACCTTCAACAATCCAAACACATAACAACAAAATCAATATTCTGCTAAATCAACTAGAAACTAAACCCCCAAAAACCCAATTGCAAATAGCCTCAATTTCCCTAAATCCAAACTAAGTAAACTTTAACCAACACTCCAACAGTAATTTTGTCAGACAAATTAGTACTTAAATTTGTTGGTCTTATTTTCCAGACTGATCCGTTTGAAAAAAAAAAAAAGCCTCTTTTCTTTTTTCTTTGACAACTTTATAATTTCTACAGTCCATTTAGCATATTTAAGACCACAAAATTAAAGTATATTCTATGTATCTTTGATTTACTTTCTTAAACTCCGCATAAAGTCAAAATCAAACAAACAAATTAAATCGGGGTGTGTAGAAAAAAGTAAGTACCTGGAAGGCAGCAGTTTCTGAGACAATTGCGGCCACAGCCAGTACCACGAGCACCAATTACATCAACCTCATCTTTTTGGAAGTTAGAGACAAGTGTAGGAACTCTCTTAATCTTGAGCATCATCTTTAATACTTTTTGTTGGATTTTTTTTTCTTCGAATATTCAAGAAAATACTAGGTAGTACAAAGTATATAGGAAATAATCTAGGGATCTACGGTAATTATTATAATGAGTATATCTAACAGATGGAGAGAATAGAACCACCGCCGGCAAGGAAGAGGAGGTCGGAAGGACTACCACCTTCAGAGGGCAAAGCGCCACGTCCACCGTGCTTGGCAGGGTTAGTTGGTGTTACACAACCCTTACGTCGTACTGAACGAACATGTAAGAGTGGTACCCGGTTTCCTTTGTGTATAGCCGTGATGTCTACAACTTGTTTACCTGGGATTTACCCTATCAAAATGATTCTTCTTCTAATGGAGTTTGGTTTTTCTTGATATAATTGATAGAAGGAAATTTGGTAGTGCTGATGATAATAAGGGAAGAGGAGGAGATGTGGGTTATTTATATGGAAATTGGACAAAGGGGATAAGGAGTATTATATAATTGTGGTTGTGGGTTTGCCAATGGGGTAGTGTTAAGATAAAGGTGTGGGGATAGTCAATAGTGTGTGAACCATATAATTGGAGGCTGTGGAGCCAAATATGTAAAACAGGGCTATGGAGGCAAACAGCAAGGTGCTGTTTAATTGGTCCCCAATTGTAAGGGGGTGGGGAAGTAGGCGACAACAAAGGGTCGGTGTCCAAGTCCCTGGTGAATTTGGAAAAATTTAGTATTATTATAATAATAATTGAATTATTATTATTGTTATTTAAATCAGGAAATCGGCAGGCGCTAGTCTGTGCATTCTAGGTAAACCAACTCCAATGCAATAGCTCGCAAATTACCTGGAGAGATAAATCGCACTAGACAAGCCCCGTACGACGAGCTTGACCAAAAAAACATGCAGCAATTTTGAACTTGTGACCTCTCATTTGGAAATCTCATGCTCAACCAACTCAATCATTTACCGGTTAGTAAAAAGTTTATTTGTACAAGATGTTTATATATTTTTATTTTTAAATGATCGTAAGAGAGCAGGGTCAAAGCTAGATATCAAAGTAGGAGTTCGGCTGAATTTTTTAATTTTAATTTTATATTTATCTTAAACATCATTTTAATATGTATACATTAATTTAGAATTCAATAATTGGGTTAGAAATTTAAATTTATAAATTTTGAGTACAGTTAGTAAATTTCTTTCATATACTCCCTCCGTCCCATATTACTTGGTCACTTTTCCTTATGCACGCCTCTTAATAAATCATAAATAAAAGATATATTTTACTATTTTACCCCTATCTCTTCAATAAATATATTCTAATTAATATTAACTATTTTCAAGAACATTTATTACTAAGGGTAAGATGAAAAAAATTTAATTGATTTTATCTTGGTTTTGTAAATGAACAAGTAATTTGGGACATATATTTTTAGTAATGTGATCAAGTAATATGGGACGGAGGGAGTATAAGTTCTGGAAACTCGTATAGATGTATTTCATCTTCCAAAGCTAATTTTTCATAGTTTTCACTAACTTGACTTTTGAGCTTTTTATGTGATATTTAGAGAATTTTAGATGTATTTTTTGGCCCGTGAATACAAATTTCACAAAATTGTTCAATGTCACCACTATCATCCAATCCTCCTGGTTGTTTGATACATGGCATTTGTTAGTTCAAAACAGTTATAATGTATGTATTAATTTGATGTAAATGATAAACCACATTTAAGCAATTTTTATGCAACAGTAGAAATTAACATTTTTAACCCTAGAGATGTTTACAACTTTATGAAACATATAAATATACTAGTCCTATTTTGTGGTTGTGGTTTATTGATGGGTAGAATATTAACAAATTGTGGTTGTGGTTTATTGATGGGTAGAGTTGAAGGACTAGTGATCCTGTGTATGCCCATGAAATTTGACCCAAATCTGGAGATATGCAGAGAGCGATATTATAGTATATTGTGCGGTCTCTGTTTTCTTTGAATACTTTTCGATACTTCAAATAAATTATACATTATCATCACTGAGGGGGTTTGTTGACAACCCCACAAATGTGCAAAAGTATTGTTAAAATCATAAAAACATTGGATAACAAAGAGAAGTTTCCCTCAAATGAAATTGCAACTTTGGATTCAAATTGATGTTATATAATGATGTTAAGATGTTCTTGGTGAACTTTACCACTTCAGAGCCCAAGTTAGGAATTACAAATATTTTCTGAAAATTTCAGGTAGCCAACCAACTGAGCCACTAGATCCCCGCAAATTCTAAACTCATGATTTCAAAGATATAAATAAATTTAATGATAAACTTTTTAAAATTAAACGCATCAAATAAAATTTACTATTCGCTCCGCCCCAATTTATGTGGTATGATTTGACTAGGTATAATGTTTAAGAAAGAAAGAAAGACCTTTAAAATTTGGGATTCAAAACTAATCTTAAATATTTATGTGGTCGTAAATCATCTCATAAAGTTAAATCATTTCTATTTTTTTTTTAGACAGATTAAAAAAAAAGACGTAAATTGAAACAGAAAGAGTAGTATTTTGATCAAGCGATATTCTTGAATCTAAAATGACCCAAAAGGACTCTGGAGGGTCAGGCTCTGTATTTGGACGCGTGTTGCGTGGGTCGCCTTAGTCCGTACGATATGTACGTGACATCTGCCCATTTGGTCAGTGGTCATGTTTTAGGACCAGGGGATTTTTTAAAAAAGAAAATCATAGATTTATCAAAAAAGGCTTAAATATATCATCGAACTATAGGAAATGGCTCATTTATACCATCGCCGTTATAAAATGGCTCATTCATGCCATCGCCGTTACCAAAGTGGTTCATTCATGTCATTTTTCATACCAGATGTGACACGTGGCCTCCAATTAGAGGTTCATGTTGTTTAATTAAATCAGCCTAATTTTTAATCCCGAATTAACTAAAAAATCATACCCATTTTGTAATGGCGATGACATAAATGAGCCATTTTGTAACGGCGATGGCATAAATGAGTCAAATTATTGACGAGTGGCATAAATGAGTCATTTCCAATAGTTTGATGACATATTTGAGCCTTTTCCGTAGATTTATTATGCAGAAATTTTATTATTCGTGGCCCTAACTCGACTTATGTACTGTTTGTAAAGGACGAAAAAAATATATCTTCCTGTGTTTTAGAGACAAATGTACGAAGTTTATAAATTTATACAGCAATATCAAATTAATTTTATAATAATAATTAAATTCACCATTAAATATTTATGTATAGAATATGAACAAGGTTATTGAATTAGCGTAATTTCATAATAATACCTGTAGATCTGTCCCCGAAGAGGATATTTTGGTAGGTGTTTTTGCAAACAAATTACGACGTGTGGAATCTCTCTTATGTATGTATTCCCTGATCTCCTCCTTCATTCACCTTTACGTAATTAACAACAATTTTTCATATACCTTTAGGGTGACTTTTGAAGTACCACTAATTAATTATACTTGCTCGTCTCAGAATCTTGAAACCATAATGGTCGTGTCTTCCAGTAAAGTAATCCCTCCGTTCACTTTTATTTGTTCATTTTTGATCGCACACCTATTAGAAAATAATAAATGAACTGCATAATTTACCAATATACCCATATTAATTGATACATATTTTTATTGAATTTATAAAATGATTTGAAGTGAATATTTAATACTATTTCAGCTTTTTAAATAAGGTAACATGAAAGCTGAAATCTCTTTTTTTTTTTTTTTAAATAAGGTAACATGAAAGCTCAAATCTCTTTTCCCTTAAGCTTCAACAGATCACCAAACCAAACACTTTCTTGCTTCGACCATATACCGGTACTACACATGTTTTTCATAACACCATATATAAGCAAACTTAGCAAAATTCATAGGTTTAACAAACGCAAAAACCAAAGAGCAAATGGAGAAATCCAGAAATAAAATAATAGCTACCTGAACTCTCACCTTGTTGGTGAGGTTCAATCCTCACATCAGTAATCCTCTTCCCTACCCTCTATGTAATAAAAACAATTTAAAAAAAAAAAAATAGGAAGAAAAGCTGAGACACGCCAATAATCGAGCAAAAGGACTTAAGATCAAAAGTCAAATTTTAACATTAGAAGGGAATATATATATATACCTTATGCATTTTGTTAAGGAAAAACAGTTATAATGCATGTATCAATTTGATGTATGTGTGTTTAAGCAATTTTTATGCAAGAGCGGGAATTAGTAAACATTTTTAACATTGTTTGTACCACTTTTGGAAAACAATGTTAGAATGTAAAAAGAATGCATGTTAGTATAGCTATAACTTTTGAATCTGTGACTTAAAAAGAAATATTTTCTTATAAATTTTATAATCGTTGTTAAATAACGCTGCTTGAAAACATACTTTACAAAAACTTAAACAAGTATATTTAGAAGAAAAAAAATTGCAAGATTTTAAAAAACTTCCCATATACAAGTGATTTCTTTATGTTTTATTTTTTACCTCCGTATTTTAGGATTATCAATGTTGTTGTTACTTATTCTTTCATGTGACTAAAATACCTAACATGCTAGTTGACGGCAGAGCAAAAGAAACTTGATTCGTCAACCCTTATTTTGAAAAATAAAAATTCATAATCGTGTGAGTTAAATTTAAGAGAACTTTATGAAAATGTGGAAATTTAAATTTAGGGATAATGAAACTCAAAACCCTATATTTCTACACTTTTTTTTTTTCAATTTTCCCTATATGTGGCCAAGGACTGAGTATTAACAAATTGTGGTTGTGGTTTGTTTATGGGTAGGGGTTAAAGGACTAGGGGGTCCTGTGTACGGCAAATGTATTTGGACCCTAATCTGGAGTCATGCAAAGACCGATACAATATTATATTGTGCGGTCCCTGTTTTCTTTGAATACTTTTCTATAAATTAATTATAAACTATCATTACTACTATCATTATCAAAGGGTTTGAACTTTAAGGGGTGAACTGAAGTTCAGTCCTAATTAAACGTTTCAGTTTCAAACCTTTATCATGAAAAAACCCTTACTTGTACCGAGCAAGTATATCACATCTCTGTGATAGGTGAATGGATATCCACTCCTAATTAAAGCTTTCAATTGCAAACCTTTACAATGGAAAAACCCTTACTTGTACCGAGCAAATATATAACATCTCTAAATATCATAGAATGACTATGACAACCCAAGAAGAATGTTATACTCCCTCCGTTTCATAATAACTATCACCTTAGCTAAAAACACGCATATTAAGAAATTAATAATGCACTGTAAAATTTACTAAATTACCTCTATATAATAAAAATAAACTACTTTTTCCTCTTGATTAGAGCATGCTCAAAAGTAGACACCTTTTGGGAATCAATCCAACAATACTTACTACGGCTTTTTCAATCATCATCTGGATGTTACTTTAACTTGTAGTTTTTGTAGGGTAGAGTTAGAAAAATTAGCCAAATTATGTCTTAGTTTCCTAACGTGACACTTATTATGGGACAATTCTTTTTTTGGTAAAGTGACACTTATTATGGGTCGGAAGCACAAAATTCGAGCCAAAATTAATGAACTTGATTGAATCCCTCGGCCTCGGATAGAGGTATAGAAGCTTAAGTACAAATAACTAAGATTACTGTAATTTTGATAAATATTACTCCTAAATTTTAAACTCATAACTTCAAAAGCACAAATAAATTTAATTGTAAAAATATTAAATTAAACTCATCAAATTTACATAAATGATCCATCGTGAATCTAAATGACCCAAAAGGACCCTTGAGGGTCAAGCTCTGTGTTTGGACGTGGCGACGTACGTGCTGCCAGGGGCGCCCTTATGTCCGTAGGATACGTGACATACCTCCACTTAGCCAGTTGTTAATTTGTCATGTTTTAGGACCTTGCATTTTTGTTTTTTTAGTAATTTTCATAGAATTAGTATGCAACAATTTTATGGCCCTAAACAGTAAAAACTTTTAATTATACTAATGTTTGTAAAAATGACAAAATATCTTTGATGATGATGTTCGGGAATATATAAAAGTATTTCTTTAAGTTTTAATATAGTTTCAAACAAACAAATTTTACTATTATATAGAAGCATGGGTTTTAAAAATGCTTCGTCGTCGTTAGCTTTTAAAAAAATATATATATATATATATATATATATATATATATATATATATATATATATAACGTGGGACTCATACTAAAAACACCAAGAAATATTATTTTATTTTTTTTAAAAAAAGAAAAAAAAGTGGACCCCACCATCTCCAAACTCATGTCAAAATTAAAAATAAAAAATGGATCCCATATTAAAAAAATCAAGCAATATTAAAAAAAAAAAAAAAAACGTGCACCCCATATTAAAAAATCACACAATATTCATGTAATTCCCAAAGTATCTCCATTAAGTCAATAATGGTGGATTCATTGCCACATGCGTATCAATCTATTAGTAGGAGCAAATGAAATTATTGTACAGCTAAAAACATGGACTCCATATTATTGCTTTTCTTTAAAAGGTTAAGTAGTCAAATCATACAATTTCCTTTTTTTTCTTATATTAGCCTTAGATTTAATCTAGATATTTAATCACGTTGTATTTGTTATTCCGCCATGTCATTTATTTGTTATGTTTACTAAATAAATATACTTAAAATATTTATATTTCTAAAATAAGGTAGAATTTAATTATTTTTTAATTTTTATTCTTATTCTAATAAATGGGAAAAGAGATTAATGTCATAAAAGAAAAAATAATATTAAATGGAGATCAAATAATTAATAAGGTAAATTAGTCAAATTATAATTCTAATTGACGTTTCCTTAAAAAAAAAAGTGCAAAAGACAACATGACAAGTAAAATGAGCTAAACCAAGAATATTTACCAAAAATTAAAAAATAGTAGTTCTTCGTTTAAATAGAAAATCAAATTTCTACTTTGTTTCGTTTTAAACATGTAAAATTAATTTAATAATTTGAATTAGAATTATCCAAATCAAAATTTGATAAAAAATAATAAGTATTGTTTAAGTCCATTCTACATACATTGACAATAGAATATTTTACACCTTTAAATTAATCGAATTAAAATTCAAAGTATCAATTGATGCTTAAATATTGTTAGTGTTTTATCTCAAAGAGAGAAAAATAGTTTCCTTTTAAACAAGTCTTCTCTTTTAAAAAGTATTAATAAATTTTTGCCAACTTTGTATTCGTAGCAAACACTAATATAATAAAATTTTGGATACGGAGCACAAACTACAATGTTATATTAATCGTGTTTTGAACATTGTATATATATATATATATATACAGTGCAAACTTATGTATGTTTATTGGCAATATAAAACATATATATTATCACTACCCAAACACAACTACATACGTATAGATACACTATAATCCAAAGTGTTGGGCCTGTGCGCAGCACGGGCATATGCCGCCTAGTAATTTATAAGACTTTAATTATTCAACATTTGAAACTAGATTAATCTCCCATATTTTATCAGTGAATTGGATTTTTGAAGTTTACGAGTTCCTATATTGACACCATGTTAATACTACAACAATAATTGGGTTTACAATTATTTGCAAATATTTAACAAACTTTTAATATGAGGGGCGGAGCCAAGTGAGAGCAAGGGGGTTCGTAACCCCATTAGGCGGAAAATTACATCATGTATACAAGGTTAAAATTTGTGTATATACAATAGATGTTGAATCTCCTTAACTTCGTGTATTCACTTCTTCATATTTAAAACTCTTTAGTGAAAATTCTGGCTCAACTACTATTTAATCTATATATGCATGCCCCAAGCAAAAAATATTGGGTTAACGTAAACACGTACAGGAGCGGCTCAATGAAGTTTGTGGACTGAAGCCAAATCATAATCAGAGGCCTTAAGTTTATACAATAAAATCTTTTTTTCGTTAACAATTTTGTACGTATCTTAATTTTCAATGGATTATCTGCTAGCTCCCACCGTAACTTTATTTGCAAAGGCTTGTGTAATATTACGAAAAACGCTATTTTTTATATAATACATATGCTCTAATAATATCAATTCATTTATCATTAAGTGTCAACATAATTTCATACACTTGTAATAGTTGTCGATTTAATTTGAAGTGAACAATAACTTCAAATTAAAATAATCAGTTAAAAAAAATACTGCAAAAGACTTTTTTTTTTAATTTTTTTTTTTTTTATCAATATCGTCATCAAATTGTCATTTTTATGTGTACATATTTGTTATGAAATTTGAGCTATTTACCTGAAAAACTCTCTATCACATTTTTAAAAAATTAATACCTTTTTATTAATAATATTTTTTTTATGATATATATATATATAACAATAAATTTTGGGTCCCTCAATTTTGGGGGGCCTAAGGCAATTGCCTTAGTTGCCTCCCCATTAGCGGCAATAAACACGTAACAAGGCATCTCGATCCACCCCTGCATATTTATAATTTCTCAAACTCAAAAATAGAGGATATTTTGGTTGGTGTTTTTGCAAACAAACGTATGTGTAGATTTTTTTTTCTTATTTTATTCCCTTATCTCCTCCTCCATTTACCTTTACGTAATTAACAATAATGTTGGTTGGTGTTTTGGCAAACAAACGTGTATGTGTACTTACGACGTGTGTGGAATCTTTTATTAATTTATTCCTTAATCTCCTAGTTCATTTACCTTTGCGTAATTAACAATAATTTTTCGCATATTTTAGTGTAAAGACCTGAATCATGAGGCATAAGCTGGAGGTAGCGCTTTAAAGTACCACTTAATAAACACATTTTAAATGTTGGGTGTTTAATAGATACTAATGTTTAAATAACTTTTTTTTAACGATTTTAAGGGCTTAACTGCTTAACTATGTAATTGGCCTACTTAACTTTATTACTATATATAAGGGATGATAGCTATTTTTTGTAGTCCTCACGTGATTTTTGTTTTTGTCATTTTTACCCATAATTAAAGTTTATATGACTTTGCAACTCCTCACACATTTTGGTAAATTTTGAGAACTTTAAGGACTTTTACATGCCACTAAAAATGATGATGTCATGAAAAGATGATAGTGGACCTCACAAAGCAAAATCATAAATATTTGAATTAAAACTTAGTTCTTATAATGTTATTTATTATATATTGATGCTATTTACCATTTATTATTTACTATTAAATTTGTATTCGTCCTGTTAAACATAATGTTTTTTTTTTCTCCTATAATTTTATGTCGTACATGCTGACAAAAGTAATTAACACAGATTTCACTTAAGGTAGGATTAAATTCTAAATTAAAAGAATAAACAAAAATAACTTATACCATTATTAAATACTTTAAAAAGGTCTCAAATATGTAAATTATAGTCATTTCGTCTCAATAAAAAAATTACTCCAAAGCACGGTAGTTAATTAACCTAATTTGACTTGCGCAAAATTTAACATAAAATTTACCTAATTAATTATTATATTTAAAGGTGAATAGCTATTAAACATTATTTTCATGAAAAATGTTCAACAAACTGTAGTTAAAGAAAATACAATATGATTTCCAAAGAGTAATAATACTAAACAATTGCAAGAAAAAAACACTTTTTACGAAATACGGGATAAGAAATATTTTTTATAATTTAGGACAAAATAATTATTACAACTAGATTACATAAGAAGGTTTATTAAGAAAAAGGGAAAAAATGTTATTTCTTAACATGCATCTTTTGGAAGGAAAAGAAAAGCTTAAAGTAAGAACAATTTTATTTTATTGACGTTTCAATATTTTTTTTGTGTGATTAATTTGAAAGAACATCTATAAAAGTATCTTGTAATATCAAGAATTTTAATTATTTATATTTATTTATAAGTTAACTCTACTGATTTCAATATTGTAGCATTATATATTTTTGACATTAGTTAAATACGATATATTTTTTGTCAAAAATAAGTTAGCCAACATGGATTCATTTCAGAAAAATAACTGAAATCAATGTTATATATGATAAAACTCAACTTGAATCTCTTTTTTTTTTTTTTAAGGTCAATGGGTTTTATCCCACTGACTATATTTTTATTCATAAGTCAAAAACGTGTCCATTACATAAAGTAAACAAAATGCAAATACAGAAAAGGAAATAGTCTAGAAACATTGAATTTGGGAAAGTGTGCTCAAGTCTCTCTCACGATCTTCATCTTCACTTATGGGCAAATGTTGGCCAAGATCAAAATGAAATTTGTTCTCCGTCTTCCGCTATCGAAGGTACGTTTCTTCTGTTTGTTGATTCTTCTTTAGATACATCTCATTTTGTCAATCGATTTCTTCACCTCGCCGAGTCATAATACCTCCAATTTTGGATTCTCCATGTTTCCTAATCAAAAAATTGAGCAACTGAACTGTATCTTGAATCATTCGAGATTATAATCTCAAAAAAAATTTAGTAAGGCTAGGAGACACTAGTTTAAACATATTCTAAGAAATATTCAAATGAATTTGGTCATAATCATTACCAAACGTAACATAATCCACATATATAATTGTTGTTTGAATGGATTTAACATGAGTTTCCTATAACATTTCCAAAGTTAAATCAACGCCAATTCTAAACACCACAATGCAAAAACAAAAGTTTGTTACACTCAGATTTTTGTTGGATCAAGATTTAAAAAAAGAAAATCTATAACCAGACATTGAACAACTAATTATTATTACAATAAATTGATAATTTTCGAATAAGACAAAAGATTCATCTGACATTGTAGATAAGGTCTTCACATGAACATGTGCCTTTAGCTAATTTATATCCATCGATGGGCTAACTCCAAACTAGATTTAGTTTTCTTACAATTATTTTATTCTATATCTGCAGGGAATCAAAATCTTTTTCAATGATTGTGCCCTCCACCTACTCCCTGAAATATTGATGAAGACCAAAAACTTTTAATTAAACATGATACTATACTAAAACATATGACATTCTAACAACTCCCTAGTATGTGACTTATTTATGTTTTAAGTGAAGTAATGAGATTACAACTCATTGTCACAGATAATTACACATCAATATTTATTAAAAAACAATTATTGAACTCTCAAATGATAAAAATATAAGCCCACATCCTGGGAAGAAAACATATGGGAGGAATTATATTCAAGGTACATGACACTTTGTGCACTACAACAGAATGCATTTATAGCTTCGAAATACGTTGATTAGAAACACTTTAGTCACAATTTTTTTTTTCTCGTATGCATTTACATTCTAGTTGATTAGAAAGCTAAGATATTATATATATATATATATATATATATAAAAGTTGGAGTTAAAGTGAAAGAATTCCATAAACTACAACAAATGCACATTGAAAAAGTTAGGAGAAAACATACGACTCCCATGATTTAGGTGCAAAATGCAATTTACTAAATTTAAAAAAGGTGGTAACAACATAGAGAAGTGCCGAAAAATTGTCCTTTATGAGATTAATAAAGAATTCAATTAGCAATGACTTGGTTGCTAGTTTAATTATTAAATCAGGCAACTTAAAAAGCTCGTATTAAATACTATGAATTCACTAATAAGCAAAAAGTGGAATAAAACCCACTTGTTTTAGAACGATTTTTATGATATAACAAGTAATTTCATTTACACAGAAGAAGATCCCTTATTGCCTTGATGACTCATTTATCATTGCTCTTTGCTTATAAAGTAACTGAAACCGTTCGAAGAATTTAGAATTTGTTCGACACGTCATGGAGGTCATTTATTATACCCGTTATACTACTATATATGTTTTATAAAAAATAAAAAAAATCAATATAAAATGAATATTATACGGGGGTGGAGTTAGAAAAAGATACAAGTTCGGCAGAATTCAGTAGCTTCAAATAAAATTTTGTATTAGTGTTAAAAATTCACTTAAATATGTAATACCGGGAAAATTACGCTCCATGTCTATTTTTGAAAACATTTATTCCATGTAGCCCATACATTACGTATAAACACACAATTTAGCTAATATTTGTGTATAAACACCTTTTATACACTATTATACACTTTACACAAGGTTGATACATTATGTAAAATGTTTTCTCCCAAATATAATAGTGTACACTATTGTATATTTGGTTACCTGGTGTAAATTTTTTCAAAAGTGTATACTTTTTAAAATTTTCCATTATAAATTAACAAATCGCCATAAATTGTATTTTTAAAATTCAAAACCTATAAATTCAAAATTTAAGCTTGCTACTATGATTAACCATGTGGGGCGCCCATAATGTCCTAGCAAATGTCGTTGTCGATGCTTTAATCTTTATCTCTGTAGCGTCACTCAAATTGTAAAATACAATAAACGTGGTGCCTTAGAGTTTGTATAATAAAAATCACTGGGAGTTGATATAAAACTAGAAAAATATTCTTTTTCAATTAGTCGGATTTTCCCCTCACTGCTTGAGATTAGTTAAGTTATGAACTGTAACTAATAAATGCAAGTATGCCACATTTGAAATTCAAACTCGACGAACTAAAAAAAACATTGAAGTGCCTTTTCAGGTGCTATTTTTTTTTTTTATATAGAAAAAGTATTTTAACCTATTTAAACAACATAATTTTTCCGCGAAGATTATCCAGTTTAACCATGATTCTAACCAAATTTTGAGAAAAATCGCGTCCATGTTTTATTTCTTACTTAATATATGATGTCCCCCATTGAGATAATTTCGTCGTCTTTAATGAGAAGACTGAAGACCTAGTAATTAATCTCGTGAAAATTTAGGGCCATCACAATTTTCTTTCTCATATATGACGTGAGAGCATAAATGTTTTATGACAAATGTTGAATCTTCTAAAGAGAAAGGGAAAAGGGTCAAAATGTCTCTAACTTTGG
The DNA here is from genome assembly GCF_029784015.1 of Lycium ferocissimum. Taxonomy (NCBI): domain Eukaryota; kingdom Viridiplantae; phylum Streptophyta; class Magnoliopsida; order Solanales; family Solanaceae; genus Lycium; species Lycium ferocissimum. The sequence goes on along the minus strand of NC_081345.1, from coordinate 35,852,951 downwards.
GAAAAGGAAACTTAAAATATCGTAAATTTAATTTTGGGTAAAAAATCTTTCATAAAGTAATTAAAGTTTTCAAATATCTGCTGTCTTATAAAAATCAAGAAAGGCACCAAGTTTCATTTTTAAAACTCGCTCCTTTCTAAAAAAATTAATTTACTAAATAAAAAACGCATATGGGTTGCCTACTCCTGTGCCTAGTGTCTCCAGATGTGGGACTCGAGAAGAAGTTGGTCACATATGGATTTTTTATGTAGTTAGATCGGTTTTAAATGGAGCGGGTTTGAAAATGAAATAGGGTTATGTTGCGGATTTCCATTAAAACAGGGGTATATTTGAAAACTTAAATGAGAGAGGGGTATTTTTCACCCAAAATTAGTTTGGAGGATATTTTTAGCCCTTTTTACAAAGTAGAGGGGCATTTTTGACCCTTTTCCCAAAGAGAAATTAAACTCATGTGCTCATCTCGCTCTGTAACCACTGCATTTGAGAAAATTACACTGTATGTTAATTGGGATCATGAAGCCACCAAAATTGACTCATTTTTTTAATTCTTACAAAAAATGACTCAAATTTCTCTCTCTCTCTCTCTCTCTCTCTCTCTCTCTCTCTCTCTCTCTCTCTCTCTCTGCCTTATATGTTGGTATAAGTGTTTGTACGCGTTTGTATATGTCTGTATATGTTTGTATATGTTTGTATACTTTGGGATTTTTTTGGCAATATAAGTGACCAACTTGTATATTTATGAAATTTTCCCTTTATAAATATGTTTCTTTTTCACATTAATTAGAAAATTCGACAATTTTTTTTTTTAAATAATAATTGAAGTCAACCTCTTTATGAAATAATGGAGCATATATTCCACTGCAGAATTGAAGGAAAAATAATGTAAAATTAGGAATAAATAGTCATATTTGAACCTTTTCCCTTCTTTTTTTCGTCAGAAATATTTGAAGCATTTCTACCTTCTCCTTCATCTCCCCTTTTTTTTTTTTTTTTTTTTTATGGCATTATTATGAACCACTTGCACTAGATTTGTAACAGAAAACTGGATTGTATGTATCATGAGGAAATCTTTCTATATCCTTTGGAATCTATTGAATAAAATTGGTAATATCCTAATTATACCACGATGTGAAAGAGTCCGGAACCAAAATGACCCAATAAAGATCAAGTGAACCAAAATACCCCAGGAAAAAAAATAAACACAAAAGTACCTTTAATACTGCGTTAAAGGATTTTGTCTCTCACCTTTAGCGCCGTAAAATAGTGCTATAGTACCTATTTGTTTTGGTTAAACTCTCTTTCTTTCACATTTTTACACTTTTTATGTACTTTAGCCGAATATTAATCATGCTTTGAGATTCCGGAACTTCAATATTTTATATAGGACCCTACTTATTTTTGTGCGATTAATAAGGTCGACTCAATACATCAAGGATACACAAAACTTCGGATTGTCGTTTTAGTGGTTGAAAAGTGCTCAAAGTCCATTTTTATTTAAAGAATTGTAGTCATTAGCTTTACGTTATTTATGTTTTAGGGTTTCGTGTTATTTTAAATTAATGCGTAACTTTATTTCGAACCTGTTACGATTTTTTTTATTATCAATTTAGGATGTGACACTATAAACAATAATAAAGACTAAGATAATATTTATAAATATAAATAGATACGCAAAAAATATATAATATTTACTTAAACTAGTGGGTTCCATTGACACTATTGTATATACCCAGCGGGTATCCCCACATGTCTCCATCCCCCTAAATTTGGGCATAAATTACCTTCACAAGACAGGCAAATTTGATAATTCGTGCCATGGTATGATTATCGGGAATAAAATATCAAAATTATGGTATTCGGGTTCGGGATACAACGTGATGATGCATCTGTCCGACCGGACAAAGATAATCCAGTGTTTACTATATTTTTGTATCTATTGTGACCTTGTGTTGTCCTCATTTGAATGATTTTCATACCATCCCCACCGCCCTCGCCATTTGAATGATTTTCATATCCAATTGTTGTAGACTGTTTTCCCCCCTGCCCTTCTTTTCTTGTTTTCCATCCCCCTTTTTTGTAAATATTTCATTGTTGAATTTCAAATCTTTTGAATGTAAAGAGTTATTTAGAAGAATACAAATCAATCTATTTTTACCTCAACTTTTGTATACTTTGTTTCCTTAAAATGGTAAATCCCGAATACCGTATCAAATTTACGCATATTCTACGTGAACTTTTTTTGGGATCTAGTATCTATCAATTATCGAATTTAGAATCTTTTGAAAATACCGAACCGAGTCTACCGAACGCCCACCCCAATTCTCTTCCTCGAAATTCTGAGTTGCCACCTCTTCCTCGTCGGGAGTTGCCACGCATGACGAACTCGAAAAAATATATCAAAATTAGTACCATTTCTTATTTATATTGAATACATTAACGTTTGTTGAATAATCAAACATGTGTACACGGGTGCCTGAGTAGGCTCATGAGATTGGTCTGGTGCAGAATATGAGGTAGTCTCATGGACGAGATGCTCTTCGAGATCCAAATAAAGGTTAAGAAAATTAAATAAATATTCACCTTATATTGAATAAATTAATTTTAAGTAAAAATCTTACCTGTGGCTCGATAGTCTTATAAGAAGACACCTCTGGCTTGGCAAGCCCATGAGTAGGCTCTTGAGTGGGTCGCTCTTGTGGACCCACTGGCACCGAATCCTAAAATATGAAAAATTATGAAATAATAAGTAACATATATATCTCTTAAAATAATTTCTTAAATAATCAAATATGTATTTTAAATATTCACCTTATATTGAATAAAATTAATTTTAATAAAAAGGTTATCGGGCTCGCTTCGACAAATACAGGGAAGACACCTGCGGGTACGGCTGCGCCCATGAGAAAACGCCCTTTGAAGTGGATCGCTCCGGTGGACCCACCGGCGCCGAATCCTAAAATATAAAAAATTACGAAATAATAAAAGACATATGTATTTAAAATAAGTATTTTAAATACTAACCGGGATTAAAAAGTCATCGAAGTCAAGAATTCTGGGTCCGTCTAAATTCCTCACAGGCCGCTCATCATCTAATGATGCGCGAAACGCCGCCCAATCGATGTCATCACACTCCTCCATGTACGCATTCTAGCTCGGCTGAGATGAAGACTCAGGTATCTTAGCAAGTAGGTGCGCCAGCGTAAATGTAGATGACTGTCCAGCTGAGCTGCCACTGGCCTGGAACGGCTGCGGATGGACTAGAATAGGACGGGCCTCTGGAATAGGAGTGGCCTCATCCGCCTCATCGACCAGATGGTGTCCTCCACCACCAGGTCCTCTAGCAGCACCGCGTTCTCTGGCGGCACCACCTCCTCCTCCTCGCGCCGCTTGATACTCAGCATCTGGAATAGGATCATCCATGCACCTAAACTCTCCTACCTGCTGGATACCGTCCTCGGATATCCGTACCATCTCTGACGCAAACCCCGCAACCCCGAGGTAAGACATATGCTCTAACCTCAATATGCGTAATCGTTGTACGACCACCAGCTGCATTTGTGTTCGATAGTAAAAAGTAGTTATTTTTAAAACGTAGTAATTGATACAATTAAATAAATCTAAATATGATAAACTTACCAACGCCTCGTACTGCCCCGCGAGTGTTGCGTATCCTACATCCTTTGTGGGACGCAAAGATGGGTTGCCGATCAATCGGCGTGTATTCTATGATACCGACGCATATAATCCATGATGGGAGTCACATGGCCAACCACCGCTAAAGTGCCCAACCTGTCTCTACGCCGGGAGCCGGACACCCATGAAATCCGTAACGCATCATCAATGGCAACCTCATAGTCCACCGGTAAGTGTCGAAACTCATGACGAAACGTCGGGGGGTATACTACGTGTACGCTCAAATCGTCATAAGACGCTCGGGCATATGGTCCTCAACGATGTCCAGGTGTATCAATAGACACCCGCGACCTCCACCACGGCCCGACTTGCCCTGTAAAAGGCCGACAACCCATCCAATATAGCAGCGTACGACGTCCATATAAATAGCTGCATAAAATATAAATAGAAATTAGTGATCACCAAGTAGAAAAGACGTTTAATTAAATTAATAATGTAAAGTTATATAGTTTTACCTCATCGTACGTAATGTGATCAAGCTGGTCCCATAATGGAAGAATACTGTGGTGCATATTCATATCCCGGTCAAAACCCGTCGTCCAACTCCTCGCGTAGGGCATGTCAATATCGAGGTGATGCCTAGGTACGGGCTGAAAAGGCAACATCCTCTCCCACGCCCATAACTGTAAGCAAGATTAGAAAATACAATTTTTTAGTCGTTGTTTCAACAAGTTTGTTTACATTAAAGGAATGCACACTTAAAATATTACTTGAAAAAGAGCAAAAAATCCACACACATCGATATCGCTAGACGTCGGCATAGGCATCGGTAGAGGTGCACTTAAAACGATGTACCGCCATTGTAGTCTCCCCGGTCTAGATGCTCACAGAAGGCCAAATATCGTGTCGACAAAGGCGGTAGACGTGTTCGGGAACAAGATGCCCCCGAATTTAATGAACAGGTACAAACGGGCATGACGATTAACAGCGACATCTGAGTGTCGTCCTCAATAGGAGGCTTTGCCAGCAAATAAGTGCAGAGTGCACTAATCTGCACCCGACTCTTTTTCGAGAACTGGATCGCGGCACCAGGCACGAAGTGGGTGAGCTTTGTCAACTCTGTCACCTATGTCCTACCAAAAGGAGGCTCGTACCAACTGTATAATGGCTCTCCATCTACCCGCAATCCAAACAAGACCTCCGCATCCTGAAGTGTAATCGTGGCGTCACTAGTGTGAAGATGAAAGGTATGTGTCTCCGGCCTCCACAGCTCAACCATCGCCGTAATGAGCGCCCAATCATGCTGTACCCGACTAACAGACACGCAACGATAGATACTGCCCCGAAACAATATATCTAAGACGCGGGGTGTGGGGGGGTTTGCGTAAAAGAGCCCACGCTCTCTGCAGCCTACGGGGACGAAGCCTAGTCGCTATATCACTAGTCCATAATAACTCTGACCTATGACTGTCTTTCAAAGACAGTACTGATCTATCATTGGGCCCCAGGTGAACAGCGGGTCCCGGGTGAACATTCAGATCCATGAAAGAGTCAGGTCTGTAGAAACTAAATTATTCATTATTCTTGAAATTAAAGAGAAATTATATTAACTAATTAATCATTTATAGGGAATATGTGAATTATGTTGTATTATATTTTGTGAATAATTATATCTAGTTACAATTTTCCTCCTAATTACAATTAAAGAAATAACGAACTCATTTATTTAATGATTAACATGGGATAAAGAAATAATTAACATAGGATAAACAATTTCACAAATAATAAAGTAACAATGCCATAATTAACAAATAATAGGAGATTACTATATTTTTTGTAACTAGTCTCTATGTATGTGCGTTGCACGAATACTTCTTGTTGATTATTATAATATTATTTATATTTTATTGATAAGCAACTTGAAAAAATAATATCTAATTATTATCTTGAATACAATATTTATTTTGAATGTATAAAAATCAAATATTTCTGCCCGCACGATTACGAATATTTGATTTGCTAATTTTGTTATCAATCTTTAGTAGATAGTCTTTTCCAAAAATTATTTTCACTCTCTAACCAAATATTGGAAGAAAATAATTATTTTTCAGAATAAGTTTCGTCATATTAAATGTGCAGTGAATTTAATATGTGATAGTAAGGACACGGGGATTTGAATTATGTGATGGTAAAGACTTTTTAGTTAATTAGTTTGGGAATCGAAATTCAAAAGTAGTATTTGCTTAGAACTCTATTTTGAATATGTGATATATTTTTTTTAGTTGACCAAAATAGCCAACACAAATATGATAAAATTAGACTAAAAGAGTATATTCGTCGACCACGTATTTTTCTAGAAACTTTGCATTTTATCGTTAACGCATCTATTTATGAAATTCATAATAATTTTTATTTCCATGAACATATATATTAAAAGAAGAACTTTAACTATTCTTTTTTAAGTTTAGTAGATAATCTTTTATTATTTATTTTGTATGTTACCTAGTTCACATAGAACAGAATTATCTAAATATCATGTTCTTAGCCCCAGCTTCATCGAGTTCTCTCAAATTTAGGTTTAGTAGTTAATCTTTTTTGTTTTAATATGTTACCTAGTTGGAAGGAGAGAGCTTCACAGTAATTGGTAAAGTTCTTTGTCGTGGCGCGAGGTCGCGAGTTCGAGCCGTGGAAATAGCCTCTTAAAATGCAAGGTAAGGCCGCGTACAATAGACCTCGCGTCCCGACCTTTTCCCGACCCCGCGCATAGCGGGAGCTTAGTGCACCGGGCTGCCCTTTTATGTTACCTAGTTGACACAGAATAAAATAGCTAACATATATATTCATGCTTTTAAAATAATATAGATTTAACAATTCATAATCAATTAACAAAATAAGAATTCATAAACAATCAACAAAATATCAATTCATAATCAACAATTAACAACTAATTAGTTAATAATGACATATTTTACAAATAATAGTAGATTACTATATTAAAAAATTCATAAACAATTAATAAATTAACAATTCATAAACATTTAACAAATTATCAATTCATAAACATATAACAAACAATAAATTAGCAAAAAAAAAAAAATTGGGAATAGTAGCAAAACGCTACTGCCCGCACGATCAACAACAAAAAAAAAAAATTGATTTTCTAACAAAATTAAATGTTAAACATGCTTAGTATATAATGTATTTAATAAAATAATAACAAAAGTTCATAGTAGAATACCTTAATCGAAGCTTGTTGTAGGGTTGTTTTAATGAGTCCGGAACCAAAATGCCCCAAAAAAAACATTTTAAACCAAAATACCCCAACAAAAAAAAATGTTACGAAAATACCTTTAGCGCAAAGAATTTATCATATTTGCTATAGCAGCTTAACGGAGACGGTTCCGTTAACTGCTATAGCACAGTAAATTACTGCGCTATAGTGTTCGTCTTTTTTTTTTTTTTTTTGACCCTTTGGTTAACCCTTCTTTCATTACACTTTTTAACGTATTTTGACCATAGATTAATCATGCTTTGGGACCCCGAAACTTCAATATTTTTTATAGAACCCTACTTATTTTTGTGCGATTAATAAGGTAAGATCAACACATCAAGGATACACAAAAGTTCGGATGGCCGTTTTAGAGGTTGAAAAGTGCTCGAACGCCATTTTCGTTTCAAGGCTCGGTGACATTAACTTGAAGTTCTTTACAAATACATAAACTTGTTCATTAATAATTAATCAAAAGTTAGTCAAAATGGCAGCATTCATACAAAAAAAAAAAAAAAAACTTAATTAAATTGCATCATTCATAACCTTGAGTAGATGAAAATACTTAACATACTAATTCATTAATAAGAAACCCAAACTTTTAAAAATACAATCATCAAATTAAGAAAAAAACTTTAAAAACATTCATCAATTAATGCCCTTGAGTTGATCTTCCGCCACCACCGCGAGATGTGCCACCACCACTAGAGATACTTCCACCATGAAAGTTTCCTCCACCACGAGAGGTACTTCCACGGCGAGATGTAGTTTGACCACCATGCCGTAAGGGACACTTGCGCTTATCATGACCAACATAATTGCAAAATAAGCATTTTCGAATGTATCTCCCTATGGAACATCCATTTCATTATGAATACGCGAGTATGCATTCTTTTCGAAATTTACGGATAAATGCTTTATTTGCAACCATTGAAAATGGATCCAAAGGGGCCAATAACTCTCACTACCAAGGGTAGAACCTTCCAAAGATACGTTCATGCATAATTTTCAACCGTGTATTCCTCGGTCATGTAGGAGGCGTTCTTTCTCATTGTGATAAAACACTTGAAGGTATGAGAACATGGCATGTGATATGATTGCCACTTGCGCGTGTGCATGTTCTTGGAATTTCACAAATTGTGTGAACGTTACCTCTTTTTACCTTGCGCACACTTGTTGTGAGTTCAAATATGCACTCTGCAGGTTGTACTCCATCCGGTCATGTTTCGAGCCTTATATTTGTGGTACTCGAACGCTTTAACGGTTTTGGCATCCATCTTAGACCTTCTGTGCCGCACGTGCTTTGGCCTCTTTTTATCTACCGACGAACCGCTTCCACAACCTCGCTTAAATGTCATTCTCACCATTGCGGTGACGGGTAGTCCCCGTGCAGATTTCAACAAGCCATTGAATGACTCGGAGCGTTTGTTGTCGATACCTCATCGCCTACCTTCATCCCGGTGTAATGACCATTTGTCTTTATCAATTTCATTTAACCAAAGGAAGGCTTCCTCATTCGCCCGCCTAATAATGTCCATCTCAGTGTTAAACTTTTCTCCCCGATGCTCTGTTGCGGCCGCCCACATCCAATTGCAAAGTGTTGAGATTCGATATGCCTTTTGGAAGTTTGCCTTTCAAATGCCTTAAACAATAACGATGGTAGACAAAGGGTGGTCGCCACCCCCGCAAATTAAACATATTGTGCAATATGCCAAAGCGTGTCGTCTAATATCACACATATTCCCATGCGATCCTTAATAACGTGTTGCCTTAAGTAGTCCAAAAATATACCCCACGTACTAATGCTCTCATTAGCCGCAATTGCAAAAGCTAGAAGGGAATATATCTCCATTTGTATCCATTCCAACTCGCTATTAGCAACTTTATGTCATACTTCCCATACACACGTGTTCTATCTATTGATATTACAAAGCCGACAATGAGCAAAACCATCAATGCATGGTTTGAAGGCCCAAAATACAAAATCAAAAATATTACCGGCACACCAGCTTTGATTTGAGCTTCCATTCAACAACAGCACCATGATTGAAGTGTTATAGAGCCACCATGTATCTCGGCAACGTCTTGAAAGAGCCCTCCCAATTGCCGAAGACTATTTCATGTCCACGCCTACGCCCAAGATACGCCTTCCTCCTAGTAACGGTTTTGCTATATACTTTCGGACTCGCTCTAATACAATCTTTAATAGGAACCCGAAAAAGTTAAAATATTAGATATAACAACAAGGAACATTATATTAACACTAAAAATAAAATAAACTTAGGTGAAGGGGATACCTTGGGTTTTTTCTAATGTCGCCAACTAATACACGGGCAATCAAATTAGTATCTAGATGCAATGATCATCGGGGAGGTTACCCATATCACAAGTGTGCTTTGTGTAGAACTTTGAAATAGTCCACATCTTTTTAGCAATTTCCTTACCACGGAGCATCCATTCACAGCCTTGATATTTTCGCTTGCAGACCAATCGCCAAAATTTTCGTGTGGAATCGTTAACTTTAAACTCCTTCATCCCCTGGATGCAATAAATCTTAACAGCCCTTTGCAATGATTTTTTCGAGCTGAAAATCATGCTTGTTTCAATATGAGCCTTTTCTTTTACAAGATCCACTGGCTCTTTCCACAAACTTCGCCGAATATGATCATCATCCCTAGTAAAGACAAAGGCATCTGGGCGATCTTGAAGATGATCAAGATAGGGGAATGCCACCGAATCACTCGAAATTGGCCACCGAACCGAGTCGACCGTTGCTGTTCAAATGGTTACCGTGAATTGCTCCTCCGTGAATTCATCATGTCTTGGCTTTGATGTCGAGGATTAGTTCCAACCTCAATCTCATCGTCACTTTGCTCATCGTCACTTTCCTCCGCATTAGGTATTTCCTCACTATCGCCGGATGATGTCACTATATAATGGATAATGTTGGATCATACATAGCACGCCTTGCCTATAATTTGCGCAACCACCACATTCTCCTACACAAGAAAATTAGGTGTTTTAACTACTACACATCAAATAACACTATTGATGTTAAAAAAAATATGTCTTAGTAATCAATAGTTCTACTTGATGTTGAGGGTTAGTTCCAACCTTCATCCATCCCATCGTCACTTTGTATAACCCTAAATAATATAATCACATCATTAGTAGCATTCTACACATAATAATATTAATAATAATAATAATAATAATAATCATAATAATAATAATAATAATAATAATAATGGAACTAATCTCATCGTCACTTTGCTCATCATCACTTTCCTCCGCATTAAGTATTTCCTCACTATCGCTGGATGATGTCACTATATAATTCGGATAATCCAGACCATCCATAGCAGGTCTTTGCCTATAATTTGGTGCAGCCACCACATTCTCCCTACACAAGAAAATTAGATTGTTTTAACTATTACACATCAAATAACACTATTGATGTTAAAAAAAATAGACGTACCGATAGTAATCAATCGCACCGAAACTTGAGGAAGGACCATCGCTTTGAGTTGTTGGATAGGAAGAGGATGTTCCAACCCGATTCATCCATCCCGATTGAGGAGACCGTCCGATATGATCCATATCGGTGTATAACTCCTAAATAATATAATCGACATCATTAGTAGCATTCAGTACATAATAATAATAATAATAATAATAATAATAATAATAATAATAATAATAATAATAATAATAATAATAATAACAACAATAATAATAATAATATAATCAATTAAAAGAGTAACTTTTAATAATAATAATAATAATAATAATAATAATAATAATAATATAATCAATTAAAAGAGTAACTTTTATAAAAAATTTAAAAGAAGAGTTTACTGCTCTAGTTGATAGTGGAGCAGATTTAAGTTGTATACAAGAAGGATTAATTCCTTCAAAGTATTTTCAAAAAACTACTCATAATTTACGGTTTGCTAGTGGCCAAAAAATGGGTATAACTTATAAATTACCCAAAGCTTATATTTGCCAAGATAAAGTTTGTATTCCTGAAAATTTTGTATTGGTAAAAAATATTTTAAATCAAGTTATTTTGGGGACTCCCTTCATCCATAAATTATTTCCTATTCAATGGATGGATGACAAAGGTTTTAATGGAACCTATGATGATAAACCTATTAAATTTGTTTATATCCCTTTTCAAGGATTTTAAATGAAATCAAAGACAGATCGATGAATAAACATCTAATTTTCTTAAACAAGAAATTTATATATTGAAGATATTTTACAAAATCCTAAATTATTGAGTTTATAAAAAATCAATTTTCTCTACAAATTTGTAGTGATTCCTAATGCTTTTTGGGCATTATAGCAAGTATTCCTACTACAAGCAAGACCATGTCAAATGAATTCCGAATATTTGGAATTATGCAAAAATGAGATTTCTTCTTTTTACAAAAAGGTCTTATAAGATCTTCGAAATCTCCATGGTCATTTTAATAAACATCTTCCAAGATTAATAATAAATTATAAACCCCTTAATAAGGTTTTAAAATGGATTCGATATCCTATTCCTAAAAAAAGGATTTATTAGATCGACTTCATAATGCAATTATATTTTCTAAATTTGATTTAAAATCAAAAATTGGCAAATCCAAATAGCAAATATAAATACAAAACTACTTTTAATGTCCCAATTGGACAATTTGAATGGAATGTCATGCCTTTTGGACTGAAGAATGCCCCTTCAGAATTTCAAAAAATTATGAATGATATTTTCATGGCCTATAGCAATTTTATCATTGTTTATATTGATGATATTTTAGTATTTTCAAATACTATTGAAATGCATTTCAAACATCTTGATATATTCAAGAAAATCATTATTCAAAATGGTTTAGTTATATCTAAGCCAAAAATGTCACTTTTTCAAACAAAAGTCGATTTCTTGGTCATAATATTGAAAGAAAAAATTGTTCCTATCAATAGAAGTATAGAATTTGCTTCTAAGTTTCCTGATATTATTACTGATAAAACTCAACTTCAAAGATTTCTTGAAAGTTTAAATTATATTTCGCCATTTTATAAAGATTTGGCAAAAGATACTTCTATTTTATATGATAGATTAAAGAAGATTCCAAAACCATGGACTGATGCTCATACGCAAGCAGTTCAAAAAATCAAGGGAAAAGTTAATAATCTTCCTTGTCTTACTTTAGCCAATCCTAATTGGAAAAAAATTATTGAAACTGATGCCTCTGATATTGGCTATGGAGGAATTCTTAAACAACTTTCTCCAAACGATAAACAAGAATATTTAGTCCGGTTCTATTATTGCAAATGGAATAATAGTCAAAAGAACTATGCTACTGTGGCAAAAGAAATTCTTGCTATAGTTAAATGTGTTCTTAAATTTCAAGGTCATTTATACAATCAAAAGTTTTTACTAACAATTGATTGCCAAGCAGCAAAATTTATGTTTAATAAAGACTGCAAACATGATGTTTCTAAACAAATGTTTGCCAGATGGCAAGCTCTTTTAGCACCATTTGATTTTGAAATTCACTATAAAAAGGGAATTGATAATAGTCTCCCTGATTTTCTCACTAGAGTATATTTAAGTTCATAACTGTCATTTTCTCATTTGCAGGATGAGACCCACATTGACACCTCCCTCAAATAGAGGAATGGGAAGAGGACAAAAAGGAACAAGCAGAGGCACTGTTCTTGCCCAAATGGGTAACAAAAAGGCTAATAGCCGACAATATTGCAGAAACTTCTGGTAATACCCAGAAGCAAATCACTTATGCTGAATATCTTGCTTTTATAGAAGCACAAAAAAAAGGGGATAATATGCCTCCATCATACTTCAATGCCCTTACAATTGATGATAATGAGGACATTGATTCATATGAAGAAAACACTCAACGAGAGTTAATAATTCTCCTTGAGAATGATGATCTTCAATGGAAAGATGAGTCTTGGCAAATAATGCAAAGGTATTTTGATACAACACATCATACGCTACTCCGACTTATAAATATCGGATGAATTATGAAATGATCCTATCATATACGGGGTCGTCATGAATTCCAAAGATTTTTATCCCGCTAATAGCAAAAGATGTATAATTTTTCAAAAATTATCATAAAAAAGGTATTTTCTCCAAATGAATGGGAAATAAGTCCATTAAAAGACAGGGATTATATCCACCCAGAACAAAAAGTCCCAATTAAATTCAATTATTGGGATTATATTTAAAGCTTTAATAAAGATCTTTTATATGAGAATCCTAATAGGAAACACTCATGGTTTATAAAAATATGTGCTAATGTTTATAAATAGGGCATTCCAAATTGATTTTATCAATGGTGATCCATTATGGTCCAACCATAAATCTTTACCCGAACCATTCAAAAGTTTATATACTGAATGGGTTGATGTTTCTCCAAAAATAATAGATTTGGAAAAAAATATTACTTTTTCTGAAGAAATTTTTAATATGTATTTCTTCATTGAATTCTCTATTCCGTGGATTATGAAATAGACTATTGAAGTGGGTTGTACCCCGCAAAATATGCCTTGCTTAAACAGATTTTTTTTATACAAAATTCTGAAAAAAATTATTACAAAAATCAGAAGATGGGACTATTCCAGGACAAGATTTAATAAATCAGATTAAAATTACTATTGCACAATATAAGGACTCCCTTAGCTCCGGACAAAAGGAAGTACTTCTAGTCCCTTTGAGCAAATTGCTCGAAAAAATCCGTATGAAAAAGGAGTAATTCCCCAACAACTAATAAGCACCATAGCTACTTGCATGGAGGAATTTAAATCTAATTTAATGCATCATCTTAATATGAAAGCTATTTTCAATACATCAATGGCATCGGTTGGTCATACCACTGATAATGACGAAGAAGAAGACTATAATACTCAAGTCTTAGTAGGAGAATCTCAGAGTCCAGCTAATACAGAGGACTTTGCACAATTTGTGGCCCAATTCCTTGGCCAAACGGAAGAATCTTCCAGCTCAACCAAAGACAAGGGCAAGTCACCGATGAAGTGATTGGTGGGACCCGTCACTAGGCGGCTACTTTTATAAAGTAGGAATATGCTTTTATAAAGCAGCTTTAATTATTAAAATTGTAATAATTAGGTTTTTACTTTCGGCTACTTTTGGCCGCTTTTGTTTTTACTTTACTTTTACTTTTTATCTGGCCATCATGTTATCGGCCATTTACTTTTTAGTCTTGTTGTTTTGTATTTTTGATCCGTTATAAAAGGATCATTCTTCTCAGTTGAGAGGCAAGTCTTGGATCCCGCAAGCACAAGCTCTCTCCCACTCTCCCTCTTGTAAAAATATTCTTATAATAAAAAGCTTGTTCATATAAACTTCTTCTCTGCTGAGCACAATCTTCATATTTAAGGTATAATTTTATTTTTATTTTTCTTTTTATTTTCTTTATTTATAATTCAGTTCATGTTTAGCCTTATAGGCTAAATACTCCGTTAAATTACGTCACACTAGACTACTGAGATCATGGTAATAATGCTTTAATGCATCATGGTCAAAGCCAAAACATGGTGTTCAAGGTTAGGTAGAGGCGACCCAAAGGATTGTTCATAACCAAAGGTGGTCCTGTTGTTGGCCCGTTTAGCCGAGGATGGCGTTTTAGGGCGTTTGTTGGACTTGTTCTTGTTGGAACAACCCCACGCCAGGGTCGGTAACCTAGTAAAACTGTTGTTACCTAGATGGCATCATGTGGCGGCGCGATCCTTTTGCGTAATATGGTATCAGAGCCATGGTGTTTCAGTAGTAATAGGTGATGTAATTCAACGATTTCATAATATGAATTTTATAAATCATAAAAGAACTGCTAAAAATAGTAAAAAAGAGGAATATGATGCTCCTCAAGAACTAGATCTCCTTAATAAATAGACGATTCCTAAAATAGAACCCAGAACAATATATCATATGGGTACTTTTGAGAAAATAGGTCTCAAACTAGTAGTTAAAACTACTGAGGAAACAATGACTGTAGATAATGATCATGCTACATTTACACTATTATCTGACAGTGATTTTTCCCCTTATAGGGTAACCCATAGATTTATGCATATTGGGTTAATTCAAGTTGCCTTTAAACCTTTAACCTTAAGAGGTTTACCAGAAAGCTTTATAGCAGCTTTAAGAGATGGAAGAAATAGAAACTGGAAGAAATCCCTCATAGGGACAGTCCAAACAAGTTTGGCTTATGGTCCAGTTTATTTTAATGCTTATCCTAACTTGCAGGTATCCTTGCAAGATGACAATTCTTTAGATGCTTTAATATTAAGTATCAAATTACATGGTTATGATTATATGCCAGGTACAGAGGTAATATGCATCTGTTATAGAATTTATTATAAACCATTATATACCATGAATCATATGTGTAAAATCATGGATTTTAAAAATGAAACTATTTTAATAGAAACTAATTTTGGTCAATCCAAAATTATGACCAAGACCTATCAAGTGGGATGAACTAGATTTCCCAAAAGAGTGGGTCATTGAAGGAGCAACACCTCCTCAAAATATTTTTACTGAAATTTTAGAAATTGAACAAATTTCAGATGGGACGGTAAAATTGAAATTTCATGAACCTATACCTACTTTAGAAGATTATGAACATAATAGTGTTCGTTCTAGTATACCTAGATCTTTATCTTCTAACAGATCTTATATATCTCCTGTTGATTATATTGTGCAGACTCCATCAAGAGCATCTACTTCTCAAATAAGGGATGATGATTCTAATAGAATTGATAGTTTAAAGATTAACCAGGATAATATTGTAACTGGTGTTAAAGACCCAGAATTGACTGAGTTAGATATGAATTTTCCCATATTTAATGGATCCAAATCAAAAGATTGATTTTAGTCGGGGATCACCCGCAAGATTACAAATCAGTAAAGAGTTTTATACTCCTAAATGGATAACATTTAGAAAATGGTTTTTTGATAATTTTAAACCAGAAGAAACCATAGTCTTTCAAGAAGAATTTTATAAAGTTCTTTCCAAAGCAAATAAGATTATATCTTTTGTGCCTTAGTTTTTAGCAAAATATCTTGCTAATTATATTTCTGTTCTTGAAAGAGATTATAAACTACCTACGGGAGAGATTGTTCATAGTGTATTTCCTCCACAACCATCTTTTCAAATAGGGAAAGATTTACATTTTGCAGCTTTTTCAAAATTGATTGAAAGCGATAGTTTGCCTGTTATAACTAAACATATTAATAATATGGTTAGGCAACAAAATTATTCTAATATTTATATGAATATTTTGGGTGAACAAATATTTTCACTTCATGAAAAAGTTGATAAACTTTTAACTTGTCTTAATAAGACATCTACTTCTGATAAGGGAAAACAGAAGGAGGTTGTTGCTACTCCAAGTATACAAATCCTCCCGAAATTCATGATTTCAAATTAAAACCTTTATCAGATTTAGAAAGACTTTTAGATGAAAAGTTTAAAGGTTTAAAACTTAGTCCTTTAATAGCAGAGGATGATAAGTATTTGTCTAATATTGACTATAAGGCTCGCATAGCATTAGATATTAATAAAATTGATGAATATTATGTTATTAAGCCTACCCAGAGGATGTACTACTATCCTCGCCCAACTCCTCAAGATGTTTTATTAGAGGAGCATGAACATGTTATTTCCAATGCTTATAGTGGTAAGGAAATATATGAATGGAATATTGACTTATAGTGAACGTCGATTTATTGTACTATTCATAGAATGTTGATGTACAACACTATCTCGCAAAATTCATAAAAATGATGAAAAGACTATTGCGAGATATGATTATAGTCGGTTTCACCGCCAATTAAAAGGTTGGTGGGATAATTATCTAACCTTTACACAAATAATCATTCTATTTTAACCGTCGTTAAACGGGAAGGTGGAAATGAAGCCCCGTTTCAAACATAGTTTATACACTAGTTATTAATATTATTGAACATTTTTCAGGAAGATGGACGAATAATAATGAGTCTATTCGAACCATGCTTCAAAACCTTAGATGTAAGACCCTAACCTCATTTAGGTGGTATAAAGATGTTTTTCTTTGCAGGGTCATGGAGTTACCAGAGAGTAATGACTCTCATTGGAAGTCAAAATTTATAGATGGTCCCTCCTCTTTTTGCAGAAAGAGTTAGAAAGACTCTTAGGAAAGGGGAAAGAAGTATAGATTATGATACTTATACCTATGGTAAATTAATTGGTACTTGTATGCAGGAAGGATTAGCCTTATGTAATGAAATTAGGCTTAATCAGAAAATCAAGCGCCATGGTCTTAATGAAAGATAACAATTAGGAGAATTTTGTGGACAATTTGGTATGGATATTCCACAATCTTCTAAGAAGCCTCATAGGCATAAGAACAGCAGGATCGTGTCGCAATAAAAATAATAATAATAATAATAATAATAATAATAATAATGT